>NW_007577828.1:749339-765918 GCF_000690725.1 Stegastes partitus
GAAATGCAACAGACCTTTCAGCCAGAAGACTGCAGCTTGTGTGCTGTGTGGGAATATTATTTGTCTCTTTGTTTTCTCTTGCTGTTTGGTGAGGTTTAGGTACCAAAACTGCTCAGTTAGGTTTAGCAAAATACCTCTTGATACTCAACTTTTTAAACTTCTCCTCCATTTTCTGGGTTACTAGTTTCAAGCCATCTAACATAATGATATAACTGAAAAGGAGCTGCAAAGAAGCTATTAAAAAATCTGACTGGAAAGCGATAAAATAAATGGTAAAGATATGTTGATTCGCAATGTATTGTTAATGTCACAAAGAAATGCAGAAGAAAATAAGTGTCCCCCAAAATGTAATTGAGAACACAATGTAGTTGTTTTGTAATGTATTTTTTGAGGAGACAGGGTCGATAGGTGACAGTTGTTTGCCTGGTTGGGAAAAGATATGCCAATTAGAGCCTTTCTTGCCACTCTGTGCATCATGTGGTGAGTGATTTTAGCATCCAAACCGACAAAGCAGAATGTGAACGTGATGTCATTTTTCCATGTCAAACCCAGAAAATTAACAACAGAAAGTTGCCACAAAAATATCAACACGGCTGAATAAGATTGACACAGGTGCACAGGAGCCCACTTACAGAAATTAATTGCCCTGCGATTGCTATCACCTCAGATGTTGACTGAAAATGAGTTTGGCGGGGCAGATACATTTACAACCAGCCGTCTAGAAGGGGGAAAAAAAAAAAAAACTGCTAACATGATCGCGATGTAAGATTGAACAATGAAGTTACAGGAAATAACAATTCAGTCTATCTAGCCGGGTTTTCACAGGTAAAAATGTTTTGTCAATAATTTAACAGCTTCCACTTGTGGAAAATCGAATAAGGGAGTTTGTGACTAAGCTACAAACCAGCTGCTTTAGATGCTTCTCATCAAAACGCAAATTCAAAATAATGCAAGTAAAAGCCTGCCAGTAAAGTGAATTAGAACATGTTCCCCGGAATATGGCAGCCTTTGACTCTCTTAGCTCGTGTGTGTGCGTGTGTGTGTGTGTGTGTGTGTCGAGTAAACACAACACCATGACGAAAACCATTCTTGATGCTGTGTGTCTCTCTTTCTGAAAAATCTGAAGAAAAAAAAAAATCAATTACACTGACCCAGAGGAAAGGGATTTTATTTTTGTTGGTGTTGTTTTCTCTTTTCTTTGTACCTTTACTCTCTTTTATATTAATACGGGGGATTAGTATTTATGTAAATGTAACATTTCACATTACAGAGACTTTTTCTATGACAGTGACTATTGTGCTCGCCACCCCTCTTCCCTGTTCATGTCACTTACACCCCACCTTCTTTGTCATTTTCATCACTCTTCCTTTCTTTCCCAACTCCTCCTCAACAATACCTGTCTGTGCATGTTTCCCTCCTGCCCAACCATCCATCCATCCCCCCCTCACCTCTCTACTCTCCTTCCTTTGTTTTCTCCCAACCGCAGCTCTGAAGGACGACCGTTTCCAGATGGTGCTCTTCACACCACGGCTGGTGCGCATCACACTGACCAACGTCAGCGTTTATGACGAGGGCGGCTACTTCTGCCAGCTCTACACGGACGCCACGCACCACCAGGTGGCAACGCTCTCCGTCTCGGTGCCCCCGGAGACGCCGACGGTGGAGGTGAAGCAGGAGGCCGTGGAGGGCGGCGAGGTGGAGCTCACCTGCGTGTCGCCGCGGAGCAAGCCGGCCGCCACCCTGCGCTGGATGCGTAACGGCCGGGAGATACCAGGTAACCGGGACGTTAGCTGACAGATGGATGGGTTGGATGATTATGACAGATAAATGAGAAAGTTAATGTGTGATATCGTAAGGCAGGTGAGGTGGAATGGTAGGGATGATATCAAAGGTTGAGTGCTGAGTAAAAGGAGAACAAATGGATGGGTGATTGATGAGTTGACAGGGGGACTGGCAGATGGATCATTTGATGGGAGCAGGGTTAAGATAGATGGATAGTTAATGGGAGGAGAAATGAGGATTTGGACTTTAGAGCTGTCAAAATCTCTCCTCTGTGTCTGGTTTCCTTTATTTTTGATCCATTGTTCTTTCCAATATGTATCAGTGACACCTACTGATCAATCACACCTTCTGAGTTGTGTTTTTTGTTTCCATACCTTTAGGTAAAGGTTTAAAGTTCATAGAAGAACATATGAACCACTTCTATCTCCTTGTATATCCATTACTGAAACTCTTTGCCTATCAGAATAGATGTTTTTTTTTACTCTTGCTAGCCTCTTTAATGAACATTTTATTTCACATGTACTTTTTTCGCAAAAATAATCTGACAAGCGCACTTGAAACATGAAGTGCGACACTCACTCCAGATTTTCTGCTTGTCTCACTCCACCTCTTCTCCAGACTCGCCAGTTTTGAATTCACCATCTTCCGACTCTCCCTTCTTCTTCGCTGCTAATAAATCTATGAGCCATCTATCAGCCCGTTACCTTGATCTATACTTCTTTCCATCTCGCTGTCTCTCACGGCGCCTCTCAGTTAAAGGGGCACTTCACTCAATAATACATCTGAGACCTCTCTTTCCGTAGCCTTAGGTCTATTTAACCCCCAAGAAATCTTTTTTTTTTTCTGCCTTTAAAATCAGCATTTGTGCCGAGTGGTACTTTTGATTTGAATTCCTCTAAAAAAAAAAAAAAACTTGCCCGGTTGAATAGCGAGAACAAAAAGTCTCATTAACAACTCACACAAAGCATTTTTCATTGACACTCATAGCTATTATCTGTATTCTGTTTTATTTCCAGTTTGAATAAATACAGACAACATTGTTCAAAAGGACACATTGCTGTCAGATGTTATTGTTGCTCATTAATTCACAGTCAGCGCTTTCAAATCACTTACACATAGCAACAAAATAATGCAAGATAATGTGGTGTCAACTGTTTTTTTGGGGGGGACATGCAGTGAGCAATGCTTTGCCCTTTTTAAAACTTCATGTCAGCCATCAATTCTTTTACTTTCTATTTTCGTCTGGCACTCTGGCGCCGTTTCTTTCATCCGGTCTCTTTAACTTTTCTTCTCTCCTCAGAACACACCTGTCACTGTCATTCCGTCTCTCCTCTCCCTGTCCTTCGCCTCTGCTCCTCCCTCCTTCCTTTCATCCCATCTCCTTTTCCTCCCTTTTCTTTGAATCCCGCCGGTGACAAATGCTCCTCGGCGTGGTCGGAGAGGGCTTTAAGAATCGGCCAGATAGACAGGAGCCGTACCTTTGCCTCTCGTGACTCATCTCGTCTCCTGATGCCTCTCCTCCATCTCTCCTCCTCCTCCTTTTATTTTTTTTTCTTCCTCTCTTCTGCTCTCTCGTTTCCTCCCAACCCCTTGCTCCCTGAGTCTCGCATCTCTTTTGGCCCTGAGTTAAATGAACTGTGACACGAAAGGGTAGAAGCAGATCCCAACAGATACGGGAAGCACTCTTTAATTAAGACACTATCTTAGCCCGGCTCTCTTATTCCTGCTCATCTGCACACACCGCTGTCCTCTCTCACGCTTCAATTAGGCCTGCTTTCATTTGCTCGCCCGACAATAATTGAAAACTCAGCACGATATGAGTAATATTGTATTCTGCCTAAACAAGCACAAACTCCAAATACGTGACCATGTCCGGTCCCGTTAGTTCGGCCCCGCTGTTCCTCCTCCTTCCTTCTGTCCCTCCTCCTCCTCCTCTCTTCTTGCATCTTTCTTCCTCTTTGCATCTGCCTCGCTACTGTCATCGTCCTCTTTCATGTCCCCCCTCCTTCACACACATCTATCATGCTTGTTTTGCTGCCCTCGCTCTCCATCTATCTGTCCTTCTCTTTTTTTTTCTCTCCTCTCACCCTTGTTCCTTTGACGCCCCTCTCTCTCCTCCCTCCACCCCTCCACGTCTGGCTCAGTTAAAATCTCAATTGGGTTATGCATGTTCTTCTTTTATCCTTCCTCTCCCCACTCCATCTCTCTCTTTTCTCTTTCACTCGCAAAGCATTCAGTTGATTTCCTATCTGAAAACAAACTGTGCTGCTGCTCATAATTGCCATGAAATATAGATGCAAATTGCTTCCTCCTTTCTCTCTTTTCCTCTCTGTTATTTGTCCCCCACCACTCATCCTCTTTTCTCTACAGTTACCTGCCTCTAAAAAAGCTCATTCATCAGTCACTAAACTTCTTTCTGCGGCTAATTTCTTCTATTCCCCTCCGTGTTCTCATCTAAAAATCTCTTCTTCTCTTCCATCTTGCATTAGTTCCTGTTTTTTTTCCCTCCCATCTCCCACTGTAGGTGTGACGTCTAAGCAGGGACAAATGTTTTGACTTCTTTCTTGCCTATTTTACCTGCATTCTTTCTGTTTTTCTCTCTAGGTGTCGTCTCCCAGCAGGACAACGGGAAGACGTTCAGCGTGTCCAGCACCATCCGCATCCCGGTTGAAAGGAAAGACAACGGGGCGGCGCTGAGTTGCGAGGCGTTCCACCCCGCACTGAGTGGGCAGAAAAGGATTCGACATTATCGCCTGGATGTGTATTGTAGGTGTCTTTTCAAATTCAAATGTGTGCGAGCGCGCGCGTGAGCGTGCACTTTTATGCCAAAACGCTTTCGATCCATCTTTCAAACAAATGACGTACCGTGATGTTCACTGCCAAATATTTCAAAAACACACATTATTTCATCTGGATTGCTGTCACTTAAGTTGCTACTCCACTGCTATTCATTACGGTGTTTTACTTTAATGCCAGCAATAATTTTTTGTCAGGGTAGCAGCCTCATTTTTAAAATGGTGGATATCTCATTTTAGAATGAAGCTCATTTACACACAGTCCAGGATTTTAACGGAGTGATATTCAGCGATGCCCTGTATGAGCTCTGCTCTCATTAAAACCTAATACATACAAATCTAGTCATGCCGCGAGCCGGCAGAAATAGGCCCGTGGCCAGGTTAAGATCCTGGCCTGTGGTTTAAGCTGAAAAGAACCTGGGTCATATTAGTATGTGCAGTGATCCCAGCACTGTTTCTGAACTGATTGATCTGTGCTGGCTTATTTGCACAAGTTAGTTTTCACTAAAAGCTAACGTCCATTTTGAGGAAGCAAAAGCAGTTAACATATTGGAAGGGCTTTAAATTTATTTATCCTTGACTAAAGGTTAATATTCACTAAGAGCAACGGGTTCAGATAAAACTGCTTCTTCATTTTATGACGAATTCTCAGTGTTTTTACGAATCTTTCAGTAGGATTAATGGAGAAAATGTCAGCTGGATGTAATTTGTAAGCCTTTTAAATAAGTCTGAAATTAATAATTTTATATCGATGAATTTTGTTTGCTTCTATCAAACATGTCAGGTTTGCTCCTCTTAGTTGTGACAGGTTCTTTTTTAAGTTTAGTATGTTGATTTATCCGTTGCATGCTAGCTTCCACGATGAGGTTGATGTTTTTCCTTGGATCCACAATTTACAACACATGCCTACTATAGTATGTTCCATAAGAATGAATGAATGCTGAAAGTACAAATTGTTTCTCCTCCAGTATTACTGTGATGCTATTTAACAAATTAGCAATCTCCAATTACTGCATTTGTTCCCTGCTCATATTAGCATTCGTGACAGTTCACAATGATTCTTATCCCACAGTATATCAATGTTTTGCATAGTCAAACATTCCACAGGCATACATAAATATTTACAGTTGGTGGTATCATTCATATTCAGCGCATACTCTTGCATCAGTCTTTGAGTGCAAATAATTTGCCACTTGTATATTAATGTTGTTGATAGATCAGAATGATTAATATTCAACAGTTTGTTAGTCTGTGCACTTGGGGTTCCTTCAGCCAGAGAACTGGCAATAATGACCAAGCGTCAGTGTGGATTTGGCTTCCCATCGCTCTGTTACTGAACTGCAGTACAGCAGCTGCAGGAGCGGTGGGCTGCTTATGGTAACAGGTGTCTCAACCATAGGATCGTCGGCTGGTTGCCTTGGAAACAGATGTTAAAGACCCATGCATACTCATGTAACAACCCCACCAACCCCCATTTTCTCTTTCTTTACAGTTGCGCCCACAGTGCGAATTGTTCCTCCTTCTGGCATTTTGAGAGAGGGCGACTCGCTCAGCCTCACCTGCTCCGTCACTGGGAACCCTCTGTAAGTCTGTACATCGGCTGCTTTACGCATGAGAAGATGGTTTGATTGGACACAATCGTTAGTCGCTGATGAAAAGGTTAAGACATAAAACAGTTAGTTGGCACACAGAGCTACCTGTGAAACTCGCTGGGCATTTTCTGTCACTCTGTGGTGAGTTTTCTGTCAAAACAAACTGAAATTATGAAAGGTTTGTCTCAATAAAGCATACATGAAAACCTGCAGCGAGTTTTGACAAATCAAACTCAGGATACACAGAAAGCTTTTAACTGAGTGACGAGGACATGTACGGGTTGCCAGGTTCAGCATCAACCTTTAAAAAATAAAAATCACCAAATGATGCCTTGGGATAACTGTTACATTGCAACAGTTTTGGGGAATTGTTTTGCTATGAGAAGGACAAATTAATTTCACTATGACCCAACAACAGGTAGCTGCAGCTGCACTGACAGCTACAGACGAACAGGGCTCAACTTTCGCAATTTAGCAATCTGTCAGCAGAAGACTACTTTTATTTTTTTGGCTGGACAATTAAGGTTTATATATTTACTCACAGCATATTTTCCAAACCACCTGAGTGTAGAATAAGCTGGAATTCACCACCACAACCTAGAGTGGCTGTAAAAGAGTTTTATTTTATGTTTTAAATACTTTTTTTTTTGACTACTGTCACCGCGGTAGTTTACCAGTTTAGCTGATGGAGTCAAGTACAAGCATAAATCAGCGCCTGTGTGCTTTTCTTGTTAACTTTTGTTTTTCTTTTACTCTAATCCAACATAGAATTTTTTTTATCAGCATTGAGTTATTAGAGTGTGTTATCACCCGGCTTTATGCATGAAATTTGATATATGAGTGATAAAGATGAATTGGATGTACAGTTGGTGATCTGTGAATACCGCATAGACACTTTTACTAAAGAAGATACTACAGTTTATTTTCCAAAGAATTACCGTCCATTAAAAAGTCTCCTACTTAACAGTTATTATGAAAAGATCCTTGACTAACCTCTACATGCTCTAGTGGAGATTCTTACCGTACAAAGCAGGTTTTTCAGGACGGCTACGCAGCGTGTGAGAGTAAAGCAGGGCATCGCTGAAAGGAGAACATGTGTGCTTTATCAAACCTTAATACGGATTTCAAAGAAGCAAGAAAATGGGTGAAAGCTTTTTTCCCTGATAGCTTTAAATAGGGATCCTACTGTGTTTGTCTAACACATCCGTTTCTCCCCATCCCTAAGTTGCCACCTTTCTACTCTGCCACGATTTTCACCGTTCGTTGTCAAAAACATCGAGTGATTACCAAATACTTCGAACCTACACCAACTTCTTTATATTGTGCCGTAATGACTCTTGAGAGTTTTCGGTTCTTTCTGAGAATTATCATATGAATTGAACAGTAACCACTTATCAGTACTTACCTTTTCTTGGAAAATAGTGGACAATTACCATAAAGTACAGCCACATGCTGTTCTCCACAAATCATTCAGATAATGTCATGAATAAAAACACAGACTAAGAGTTGTATTCTATGTATATTTACAATATTGTCACCGGTTTCTTTTTTATGATGGGAGCATATGCCAAAGAAGCACCGTGCTTCTATGTTTGATCAAAAGTGGCATCTTTGGTCTCACCTGACATTTATTGCTTGAAAGCTGGACGAAAAAAACCACCTGATCCATACTTTATTGCATAAAGGTCAAAGAGAAAAGGGCTTAAGACCGTGGCTAAGAGGTCACCAGCAGGATGCCTGAAAACTCTGAGTAAACGTGGACATTCTATAGCCTACTACTCTTTGCGTGAGAGCTAATGAACCTAATCAGCAACTTTAAGAGCCAACTTTGAAACAATGCCCCCTTTTTTTTTGTTGTTGTTGTTGTTGTTGTTCGCAGCCCTTTTTTGCACTTTCCAGAAGGGTATTGGGTCCTAAGCTCTTAAATCCTCCCCTAGATGGTCCGTCTGTCTGTGTGCATCAGGTCCACTAAAGCTCCCGAGTAAAGCTTCATGCAGCCAAAGTGTGTGCATGTGTGTTTGTGCGTGTGTGATGACTTTAGTGAAATCCCACAGTGAGGACTGGCTGAGAAGCGTATTGGCTATAGCCCCACTAAAGCTTTGTAACGGCTGGTTGGGGACACTATGTGTGTGTGTGTGTGTGTGTTCGCGCATGTGTGTGTGTGTGTGTGTGTGTGTGTGACAGTGAGGGATGGAACTGCAGGCAGCTCTGGACTCTGACCCTCATCTCACGCTGGACTGCACACACACAGACAGACACACTCACACACACATTATAGTACCCTTGTCACCCTCACGATTGCTCCCTGGCCCTGTTAACTGCCTGTTAAGCATTAATGCCCAATTATATGCCACTTCCTTTTGGTGAAGGGGTACACTCTTCGTCTGTCTGTTATTAATAGGGGGAGATGGAGGCGATGTCTTGTAATTTTACTCAATTGTCTGCTTATCTGTGCGTTGGCTTTACAAGGCGATGCTGCGCGTGGGAGTGCGAGCTTGTGTGTGTGTGTGTGTGTGTGTGTGTGTGTTGGCGAGAGGGGAACGGGGGGAGATTTGGTTTGTGTATCTTTAGCGTGTGTGTGTGTGTGGGAGGACTGAAAGAGTGTATGCTTGTGTGCGACTAAACAAGAAAGAGGTTTAATTAGACTTCCTGAGGGATTAGAACTCAGATGAGTCAGGATTGTAATCTGGCCAGGGTGGCATGAGCCTCGACACACACACACACACACAAATTTGTTCGCCAGGGTGTCTCTGTAATTCTCGTACCTCCTGTCTGCTCTGCCTTTCGCCACCAATTCATTTTTGCTTGCCTGCTTCTTTCCCCTTTTTCCGACCCAAACATCTCGTCTTCTCTCTGTCGTCCATCCACATGTAGTTACACATTCCTTCTATACTTGTCCTTCTTCCAGTTTTTCTTTTTTTTTTTTTTCACTCTGCACATCTGACACCCTATTTCTCTCTAATCTGCCCTTCTCTCCCTCCTGCCAACTCTTTCACACCATTGCCGGCCTTTGACCATCCATCTCCTCATTATTTGTCTGGATGCAGCCCTCTGCTGCCGTCGGTTCCTATTCCAAGCCCCTCTTATTCTCTCATCTTACGTCAACCTCACCCAGCGGGCTTCTTGACCCCCCTCCTCTGTCACCTCTCTTTTTATAGCACCCACAGCGTCAATCCACTTCTACGTTTCATTAAAGGGATATTTAATTTCATTTAGCTGTTTGCGTTTTATGAAATATGTTCAAGACTATGACTCATCTGATGGTGTCATTTTTTTTTGACAGGTAGTTGTCAGTGTTTGGCAACTTCACTGAAAAATCAAATCAATTACTCATTACGTATGTTTTGATTATTCAATCAAATTCCTAATTACATCACCGCACTAATTAATGATCAAGTATTAAGTTACATTACTCATCACATTATGTGTTCTGTCACATCCTGAGCACCAGTTTGACATGTATAGAAACAGGAAACAAGTCATGTCGTTTAAACAAACAGCCGGCTACATTTTAGAGCCATTTATCGACCATCAGCAGCTAATCCAGGTGACTGTACGAGGTCCTCGTGTTCTTTAGTTTTCAAAGGGAAGCTGAGGGATTCATACTTCTTGTTACAAACCAGATTTGAACAAGGATTTGGAAGATTTTTCTCTCATATGAAGCGAGCTGGCATGTCAGCCGTGAGTTTACACAGAGTGCACAGAAACCAACCTAATATGAAACCAAACTCCCAGAAGCACAGCAAACAAATGAACCTCCAGTTTGTCAAAGTAATGGAGCATTCAGATTCATAATCAGAAAACTTTTATTTGTCCCCAGGGGGCAATTAAGAAACTGCTCTATGACCTAATAGGTCAGCCACAAGAGCAGCGACCCGGAACTGGGAACCTACTGGATTTAGTAGCTGTAATGTAATTATTAAATCTCAAATTGTGATCCCTTGCACTGCATTAATGCATTAGTGTCCAACACTGGTGGTTGTAGGTACATTAATGCACTAAAATCTACAATCTAGCTATACAAGGTGTGTCAGAAAAGTCCCAGGACTGGTGTCACAGGAGATATATTTGAAACCCAAACTACGAGTTTTCCTCTTCAGACGATCAACCAGCACGTCGACAAAGAGATCCTGCAACGTTTGCTTCATTCAGAAGAGATGAGAGTTGTGGCAGGACAAGTCGTGGCTGCTTCACCATGACAACACGCCTGCTCACAATGCCCTGAGCATCCGACAGTTCCTGGCTGAGGAGAACATCAACCTCCCTACTCACCCCACCTGGCTCTGTGGGATTTTTTACTCTTCCCCAAACTCAAGGGGGTCATCAAGGGGACCCGTTTAGAAGACGTGGATGACATCAAGATGGCTGTGATGACGGAGCTGAAGAGGATCCTGGAAGAATCCTTCCAGGAGTACATGGCGACGTGGCAGAGAAGGCTGGGGAAGTGTGTTAGACTCCAGGAGGATTACTTAGAAGGGGAAAACTTGTAGTTTGCAGTTTGGATTTGAAATTAATCTTTTGTGACACCAGTCCTGAAACTTTCCTGACACACCTCGTATGTAAATGCCATACATTAAAGGTTTTTTTTGGATCAATGACTCTTTTGATTATTTGATGATCAATTGACTAGTAAAATGCAGTTAATTGATTGTCAGAAATTTACTGATTTTCTGAAAAATTATGTTTTTAACCAACTGATCAGTCAATTGATCCATCATTTCAGCACAATCAAAACTCTTACTCTGTCCTTCCTCCCAGGCCCAGAAACATTCAGTGGTCGAAGATTAATGACACCTTACCTGAGAGGGCAGAGATCTCTGGGCCCACTCTTCAGATCTCTCGTCTCAGCCAATCACACAACGGGACGTACTTGTGCCAGGCCCAGAACAACTTTGGACGTGCTGCCGATCATTACACCCTGTTGGTGTACGGTGAGTAACCTTCACTGAGAGTTAACCTGCAGCAAAGCTTTCATAGAATTTCTGCAAATGCATGAACAGTTTGTTCCATTGATTCTTGCACTCTATTGTTTTCATTCCCATTCTTAGTATCTGAGGCGGTTTTTAACTGTTCTGAATAGTTTTATGTTCAATGGCTCCTTTGTTTGTTACATGTCTTGATGTTGTGTTGTGAGGATTTTTTATTTTATTTTTTATTTTTTTGAGAAGTCTTTTAAATTTTATTGATTCTTTTATCTCGCCAGTGTCTTTGGAATCTGGCTATTCTGGCACCGGGCAACAGACCCATTAAATCTTGATGCTTGTCTCATCCCTCTTTCAGCTTTATTTGTTTTCCTGATACAGACACAGCAGGAAACCTTCGCTAAGCCTCTTGTGCAATTGACTGAACAGTGGTATTGATTCCACAACGAGAGTCGACTACCACGCTCAGATACTAGTCACCAGAATTATTATTCAGGCTTTCTGTTGTAAAGAACCGGTTTATTATCTCTGCTGTGACCCAATCCTGTCCTCAAAGAATTCAGAATAAGGTAAATCTACAAGTGCAATTTTAAAAAAAGAAAAGATGTTTTGACAGCTAAATGAACTTCACAGTACGAGGTGACGCGCAGGAGGCGAAGACAACACGGTGCAAAGTATTAATTCAATGCAGAATTTTACATCACAGCATTTGGAAAATTAAAAAAAAAAAACAGCTGAACATCTGTTGCATTTAAAATTCAGGTGAATAAACTTTGCTTGTTGCTCGAGCAGAGGTATCAGAGGGGAGGAGGATGCGGGTTAGGGGGCTTTTCTTGTCTGGTTTTTACAAGTTTCCCATGATGTTGCACCTAGATTCACTGGCGGTGGCTACATTCTTAATGAAGGTTGACCCAGATAGACTACACAACACAGTTCAAAGAGGACGACAGTGGAGTTTGCAACATCACATGAACTATTGTATCACTGTTTTCCCGGGAAACATGACAAATTTGCCAACTTTCTCTCTGAGTTTGCTGAACATTTTGAACACAGGGTTTTGATTTAATGTTGTGGAACCCACACATGAAACAACTGACTAAACTCGCCGTCGAAAAAAAAAAAGGACACAACGGGATTTGTGAGATTTTAATGGGACAGCAAGTATGGCTAAATTGCAAAGCAAGCTTATCATTAAAGGCTTCTGCGGATTCACATCCATCGTATATGTGGTTTGGCCTAATTGCAGCCACACCGCCGTCACTCAGCAGGTTTGCCCTTTTGATCTACACCCCGCCTGCTGGCAGCTCCTATCATTGCATCCCAGAACCCGATTTGGAGATCAGAAGCGGAGTGAAAGAATGAAGGGAAGAGACTTGATATCTCGTGTAACATTTTTTTTTTTCACGCTGCTTTTAGTTTGGCGCCCCCTCATCTGTCGATCTATCACGCTAACACTTCTTACTCTCGCGCAAACACGGACACGCTTGCACACACTCTAGTACGAGCATCAAATGACACCCGTAATGGCAGCTTTCCACAGGCATCAAGGGGTGGCAGCAGTGGCAAGATGAAAGGTGACATCCCCACCCACTACCCACTCTCTCTCTCTCTCTCTCTCTCTCTCTCTCTTCTTGTCTTCCTCTGTGTTTCTCTCTCTCTCCTAGAAGGTTATGCATGTCGAGCTTTGAAGTGTGTTGCCACCTCTGTAGAAAAATGTTCTCTCTTCTTCACTACTCCTCAGCTTTCACCATTTTTATTTTCATTCGTGTTTCCTTGTGCATTTCGTTTCAGTTTTTTAGCCTCCACATTCCACGTCATTGCTTTGTGGTGGTCATTGATTTGATGTAGCACCTCGATATTGTCAAAAAAAAAGTGAGGAATGTTGCCTTGACCAAAATCCATAAAAGACCAAAAATCCACATAACCAATATAAGCCTAGCTCCAGCTCCTCTGTGCTGCGCTACAGATTTCCAGCAATCAGTTTCTTAAATCCTCTCGCTGTAGCCCTGTATCACTGGTGGTTTTCAGCACTTCAGAAAAACATGTACTCGCCCACTGTTGTTTTAAACCTTATCTCAAAGAGCTCAGAGTTGTCGATGCAGCCATCGCATTAATCTGAAAGGCACTCTTGATTTGCCTCTGAATGTCACGACTAATAACTTGGCTAACGTGATGTTAATTCTTTCTCAGGAAATGTCACATGAACCCCTCTTGCACTTCTAATATTCCCATTGATATAAATGTACATAACTATAAAATGCTGCGTGTGCCGTGCAGCTCTTGCTACGGCAAATGAACCACCGCGGATGATTTAATGCGGCGTTAGTGCTCTTCTCTGAAATTTAAATGAAGTTTATCAGTCAATATTGAAAAATAAATCTGCTGTAAAAGAAGGTGACTCATGAACTCCAACACTTACCCAGAGTGTGCTTTCAATTTCATTCCAGCACCCACGTTCTTATAGTTGATATTTTCTTTCTCTCAAATATCACACTTTGTAAAGATCTTCATTTATTCCTAAGGACCACGATGAAAAACATGCATTCATATTCTCCTCTTGTCCCTCTTTCTTCGTCGCTCTCTGTGAGGTCACCGTCGGTTTCGAGCAAAAATTATTTCAAACTTCTCATCTGTCTTTTGTTTACAACTCTCCTCTGTTATTCTCTCCACCGCATCGCCCCTCGTTTTATTTTACGTCTCCGAATGCCTTTCCTCAATATCCTCTTTCTCTCTGTTGCTCTGCCCTCTGTTCTCACCTCTTTTGCACCTTCTGTCTACTTCCTCTTCCTCTCCCCACTGCTCAAACACCGGCACTGTTTTTCACCTTGCCACCAGTTTGCCCCCTATTCAAGGTTCAGTCTCTTTACTCTGAGACGGCTTTTGCGAGACGCAGAGAGAAACGAGCGTAAAAAGGGAGAGAGAGGAGTTGGGGAGAGTTTGGAGGAAAGAGAGGGGTGGAGAGAGAGAGAGAGGGATGATGGAGGGATGAAAAGGGAGAGACAAAGGACGATGGAGGTCGTACGCGGGTTAACATTCAGTACCACGGCTTGTCAGATAAACGAAATGTCAGTTTAGTTGGCTCCCAGCTTTCCCACAGGGAATCCCGGGGTGCACTTGGGGAGGAAGTGCGGGCAGAGAAGGAGCGCTGGAAAAATGTGAGTTGTAAGGGATGAGTCAGCAGAAAAGAATCCTTTTTTTTTTTTTTTTTGCAGGTGCAGATAAACTCGGTTGTCTTTCCCTCCTATTTCGTGTCAACCTTCCCACTGTGAGAGTTTTCTTCCATCAGGGTCTGTACACTGGGACCAAACTCAGGGAAAAGTAGCTGCCAATTTGTTGCAGGTACTTTAGGTGCTGTCACTATACAGTAAGAGACAGGCTTAATGTCAGTGAAGGAGAACAGAGAATGAGAAGTGGGGAACTCTCTGGGCCATGATATAACATATGATGCGTTGAAGCTTCATGTTTGAAGCAAGTTTATGATTAGAAAGAGTCAGACTTTTATTGTTGACGTGCATGCAGATGTGTTCACAGATTTACAGCGAAATTAACTTTGTGCAACTTTCAGAAAGTCTAATATTTCAAATGTGAGAGATTGTTTTGAATGAATCGCAGGGCACATACTTCAATATCTGCCAAAAAAAATCTGGCCTCTGTTAGTTGTTTCTTCGCTGTGCCGCCATTGTAAGTATAAATTGGATTTTTTCTTTCTTTCTTTCATATGAATACGCAAAGGTGCATGTAAATGTGAGTGCATGTGACCGCGAGGAGAACATTGTTGATTGTCTGTTGAAAGCCCAAAGGGCTCCCTTATGTAATTGAACAGAGTTGCAGCACTCAGATGAATCGTCAAGCCAATGAAGCCCATTAGAACTGAACTGCATAGGAGAGTGTCAGAGATAGAGAAAGAAAGAGAGAGAGAGGTGGAGAGGGAGGTGAGAATTGTTAGTTTTCATGCATTTAACGCACCTACATGAGTGTATGTGTGTGCATATTTTCGCATAAACAGAACAGGAACTGAACAGGAGGACGGGCAGAGAGACTGATAATTCTACAGACAGAACCACAGGAAGCAAAAATGGAGTGACGGAAGGATGAAAGGATGGATACATAGTGAGATGGAGAGGAATATGAGGTGACCAGGGATTAGTCTGTGTCTCCTCGACTGTTGTAATGAGCCGTCAGGATAATTGGAATGAAAAACACAGACCTTCATTTAATGAAGTGAGACTTTCAAAAAACATAGAGTGAGAATGAAAGTATAAAAAGGTTGGAGGCTAGTGGCAGCGGAAGCCAGACTGAGATAATGCAGAGTCAATTTTGTTCAAAAAGAAAAAAAAAAAAAAGGTCTTCATTGCTGTTTTCCTCCACATACGACGATGCACCTGACGTGTGAGTAAGTTTTGAACGAGTCTTCAGCCAATCAGCGCTGGCCTTTATGGCATCGGCAGCGGACCTTCTGCCAATGTCTAACATTTCCTGCACTTAAAGACAACTGGAGACACAACCACTGCTTTGGGCAAGGCCATTATAATAAGGAACAGTGAACATGAAAGAATAACAGGGCTCATCCAAAATGGTGTTGCTGTATCCTCAGGCGCACCACTGCGAGAATGAGATACGAAGAGAAACGTCATTATCGCAAGTGCCGCCTCATCCATCCCTCGAAATAACATGGGCTGTGTGCCTGATTGGCAGGCATATAGTGTTAATGAATAACAATATGATGTGGGGGAAAAAAAAGGACGCTATCGGCCAAGAGAACGACAGCTGTATGGCATTCTCCTTAATTAAGTTGAAGAGAGGCAGTGAGGGAACGTAGTCACAGAGGAATGAAACCGGAGAGCCAGCTGAGGCAGCTGAATGAAGGAAAGTGGAAGAGGGGGGTAGTGTGAATGAAGGATAAGAGTTTGGTTGATGAGGAAAAAAGAAAGGGGAAGTGAGAGATGTGAGGGAAAAAAGATAAGAAAAAGTTGGAAATAGTGAGAGAAAAAAAAATATTTTTAGGTCATTTGTCATAGTCAAGAGAAATTAATCAGCATCCAGTTAATTAGTGCAGTGACCCCAGCTATTAATCTTCAGCACTCAGGCTGAAGTGACAACTACATGCACACATCCATGTAGCCACACACAAGCCAGAACATGCAACGCTCCGGTACAGGAGACGTACATTTAAGTTGTCTCTCGTCCTTTCTGTTTGCCTCCAATTGGTCCACCCTCTCTTCCAGTTTTTCTTCGCTCTTTGTCTTTCACACAAAAACGCATCATGTACAGTTTCTCAACAGCGAGAAGAGGAAGAAGAAGAAGAAGCTTGAAGAAAGGAAAAAAAAAAGAAAGTAAGAAGGGGAGGTATAGTGCTGACATAAGAAGAGTGCAAAAAGAGATTGATGATCTCAGGGCCACTGGGAGAAAGGGAGAGAAGAGACAGAGGAATACTTACCAATAAATTACTCCTGAGCAGAAAGGGCAGTGTGTGTGTGTGTGTGTGTGT
>NW_007577828.1:766083-803237 GCF_000690725.1 Stegastes partitus
GTGTGTGTGTGTGTGTATGTATCTGTGTGTTTGCCAGACTTTGAGTACACAGACACTACCTCGCGTTTTGCACTTTTGCGGAGATTGTTTGATGAAGTAGCATATTATCCACTCTGAAAGTGCTGATGCACACACACACACACGCGTTCACGTCCATGTCTCCACCTCCCTTTTAGTTCTTGTCAGCCATTATTTTTGTCTTTAACAGCAATATGAACTTGTCTCTTTCTACCTCTCCACCTACCATTGTGTCTTTGCCATTGATTTGGAGAATGTGTCGAGATCCAAGCTATTGTTCGGCATTGAATAAGACAGTCCCTGCATGGCACTGTTCCATTGGGAATGCATCTGTCACAGACAATGTCTCTGTCTCTCCTGCCATTGTACCATAGAAAATGTGTCATTGACAGAGAATGTGTTCCTATATATTCCAACTGCCTCATAGATGAATGTCAGTGTGCCAGGTGTAATCCTCTTCGGTCCTTGCTTTAAAACGTGTGTTTCCTTTTGTTAGCATCTTCTTTAACCCCCCACAGCAGGTATGGATGCCAGCCAGAGGACGTCATACCAGTCTGTTCTAATCACCTCACAGGGGTTGAGATCATTGAACATTTTGGGAAGACAATGAGCTACTTTTTGTGTCTGGTGTCGGAATGACATCAGCCTCAATTGAAATAAGACTTTCATCCATTTTGTGTATTTATTTGGAGATGAGCTTTTCTCTGGGAATACCGTCCAACGACAGCAGCCATAAAACGATTTTATAGTCAACTAAACTAAAGCCTGTGTCTCATTTTACATCCAGTGACTTTACCATAAAACCCTGTGCTGAAATGTCCCTGCATGTTGTAGATAATAGCATCTGTGTCTGTATGTGTTATCCCATCCCCTGTCTGTCTGTAGAGAATGTGTCAGTCACTACCATGGTCCCTCCCACTCCTTCCACCCCTTCCACCCCAACCCTCCTAACACCCATCTCCGGCCAGGATCCGAAAGGTAACACACACACCTCTTTGTTCTGCTTATGCTGTCCTCCATTGGAGAGTCTCAATGGATAGGCACAACCGGCGAGGAGCGGATCCTATGTGGTTAGGCTTGCTTTTTTTCCTTAAAATAAATAAATAAATAAACTAATTAAAGTGTCATACACAATTATAGGGGAGTGTTTCTTTTAGTACCAAAATGCAGCAATTAAATTCATTACAAATAAATGTATTTTTAATTTAACCATATTGTTAAGTGTTCTGTTCATTTCTGGAAATACACAAACACAAGTTGTTCATTAATTAACTGAAAACACGGTGCACTTTATGAACGAGTAAATTTAATAACCGAAGATTGTGTGTCGAGATGGTCCCTTTTTTTTTTTTTTTTTTAAAGTAAATAAAAAGTTTAATTTGATTAGTTTTGCATAAATTTCTTCAAATTTCTGAGCAGCTTTTAGGTTTTATTTCATTGCCTATTTCCAAGTGATTTTATTTGTTCAAAAAAAGGCAAATCGAATTAGTCTTTTTGTGGTAAAAGAAAGGAAAAACATTACTTTAATATTGCAATTATTAATTATGGAGACTCACAGCACTAAGTTTAACACAGAGAGCTTTAACCAATCAAAATCTACAATGCACTTAAAACAATAGATGCCAAAGCGTAGCCCTATTGCAGTCTCTGCTTCCTTCCCTCATCATTGACCGAATGCTTGCAGGTCATAGCCTCCCTACCCTCTGTCTCAGTCCTTTCCTGCTCTCCTTTGGTGTCTTCCACTCCCCTGCTCATTCAATGGCTCTCAGATGCCCCCTTCTCTCTCACAACACACACATGCACACACACACACACACACCCTTTTTCTGCTGCAACCTTCCTTTGCCCTGCATCTACATGAGCATATGTGCCTGCAGACGCTTGGGTATGCACCATGCGCAACCACCTACTCTCTTTTTTTTTCTTATCACTGGCTGTTTGATGCTCCCTCCACACACATTGCCCAGTCAGCATTTGTGTGTGTGTGTGTGTGTGTGTGTGTGTGTGTGTGGTCTGGGCTGGGTCTCTTGGTGCTTGGTGGGTAATGTTAATGAATCTGCGTTAAGAGTTTAAGGAACTGGCAGTGCACCCAGCCTTTAGCTGACTGACATTGGCCTCTGGAGGGATAAGAAGCTGCTACACAAACATATTTATCTGCACGCACACACAACACACACACACTTACAAAAACAGAGAGAGAGAGAGAGAGAGAAAGATCAGGGATCCAGGTGGTTGTCTAATCATATGCTCCCAGAAGAGTGTTACACAGCAGGTATAAGAAAGGTTGCTTAGCACTACTCTGCTACCCCGAATATATTTGTGTGTGTGTGTGTGCATGTGTGTGCGCGCGTGCAACGACATTTTGTCTTTCACTACTTTCTCTCTCTTTTCATCTACACAACCTATTTATCTCATATATACACTCGCACAAACACATGCTCGCCCTTATCTCTTCTTTCTTTCCACACCTTCTGCTGCTCTACGTCTCCTCTCTGTTACTTAAAAGCAGAGATGAAGCAAAGGGACTGTGAGCATTTTCCTTGTTCTTCTGTTACCTTTGCCAATCTGCAGTAGGTAGAGGTTGTTCACCTGCTGGGCATGTGTGGAGATGTCATAAAGGGTCTGAAGAAAAACTGCAGCTTAAACAGTTTGGCGAATGTTTCGTCGGTGCCGATGCGTCGTCTGAAGGGTTTCTCGGAGGAACATCACACTTTTTTAATGCTGTCAGTCATTTCCTGTGGAGCTTTGGGCTGCAGAGGGTTAAGAGCAGGTTGGCATGAGGTAATTGCTTTTTTTTTTTTTTTCTTTATCTTCTGTCAGATATTGCTCGGGACAAACTCCTTGATCTTATCGCAATTGAATCCTGCGTGTTTTGTGTCTGCAGATGCACCAATATTCATTTCAATCTTACGTACTGTACACATGTTTGATCATGCAAATATCAAGGAATGTGACACGGTTTGTCACAGGGAGACACTTGTCCAGCAAATACAAGAATGCACTGTCTGTTCTTCAGCTGTCAATCCCTTCTTCTTCTTCCTCTTCTTCTTCACTTTCCCTCCTGATCGCCGGGTGTTTGTACTGTATTAATGATTCATGTTTTAATTCCATCCTATCACGGTCCGGGAGCTGCACCCATAACTCTGTGACCTTGCTTTACGAGCTCTCACACTGCCCCCCCCGACTCCCTGCATCGGAAGCAGGCGATGGGGGTAGTGTACTACAACCAGTTCTTTGTTTATCTCTGCATCCATGCACACAGATACCTGCTGTTACTCCTGACAGCCAGTGCTGGTATGTCTGCATATATGAAGGTTCTTCTTTACATTTTGCTAAATGATTTACAACAGGTGCAACTCACAATTAGACGTCAAATTATCTTTTAAACTAATCTATTAATTGTTCAGCTGATTAAATGTTTGCATGTTTAATATGATATAAGACAAAGAGAAAAGCTAGCTGCTGGAATTTGGGAATATTTTAGCGTTTTTCTTTACTACATTGCTTAACAGTTAATTTTCTTTTTCTTTCATTTGATTATTTAACTGATAGTTGTAACACATTGTTTCTTGATTCCTCTCCTTTGTCCTTTACTTCAAAGCAGCGTGTTAAAACATGTAGTTTGGCATAAATTATTCCTCACCTCTACTGCTATTGTATACCACCAAAAAAAAAAAAAAAAAGAATGTTACAGAATTTAACCTGCCTTTTTCTATCTTGTTATCTCTCTTTACTCATTTTGTGGTGAAGTGTTTGGTTTTTTATTTCCGAGGGCTGCACTACTCGGGGTGTAAACACACTCAAAGTTTCCCTCATTCAAAATGCATTGTGCTCTTGACAGGTGCTTGGATGGAGTGGGTTTGTAGAGGCTGACATACTTATTTCTTTATTCACTCTCCTTCATTTCTCCACCTTTTTCTCACCCATTCTGGCTGTCGTTCTACGTGGTGGGATGGGGGGGAAGGAGGGTGTGATGAAAGGTGATAATGCAAGTTGGGTGGAAGATATTGACTTCTCTTTTCTCCCGTTTTGTTCCATGCGCCCTTTCTCATGCTGCTGTTTTAATGGAGTTTCTTTCTCGGCCATCATTTCTGATCCATCTCGTCTTCGCCTGTACTCCTCTTCCTTTACGATTTCCCTTCCCCTCGCTCTACCTACGTACACTTATCGTTTTTCTTGTTCTTTCTCAGATCCCGGTGCAGTGGTAGAGACTCACAGTGCAGTACCTTACGCAGTGATAGGCGGCGTTCTGGCACTGCTGGTTTTCACCGTCATCTGCGTACTCATCGTCACCATCTGGTGCTCCGTCCGACAGAAAGGTAACACACACACACACAGAGGCGTTCTCGAATGCACACTTCAAATAACACAAAAGTTTCTTTTTGCAAGCAGGAGGCACATTTTGTAATTAGGGCATTTTATCACATTTTCCACAGGCACGTTTTCTCATTTCTACACTCTCTGGCATAACACGCTGTGAAAAAAATCAATGGAGGCCAGTTACACCCAGATTCTTTAAAAATAATCTTTTCAGCTAAGGTGTAAAATTGTCAGTAGATAGCAGGCGGGATAGGATGCTCCTCTCTGGCCAGGCACTGTCCGTGATAAATGACCTTGGCCAGGAGAGTGGAAGAGTAAGGGTAGGGTGGGAAATGTAGGTGTGGTCCCAGTGTTTTATGACTACATGTTAGTGTATCAAGGCTCATCTATTAAAAGCAGCCTCCCTGCGTTTCCTATCTTTTTAAGTGCCCCCCTATTGGCAGCCTTACACCATGCACTACGGCTGCCAATAAATGATCTGGGAATTGTGTAGCACGCCTCAGCCAGGATAACTTTACCCTATGGCTAGAAAAGCCGTCAGTCAACATTCAGCGTGGCATGACCGCCAATCAGCTCAGAGACAGGACCATTACAGCCAATCAGTGCCGAGCCGGGGCCATTAGGGCTTTGTCTTTGGCCCATCGTGACTGTCAGCAATGCCACTCAGCCTCCGTTGTAGGGAGAATGAGAGTGTCACTCACCTCTGGAGTGGAGGGGGACACTACAGCAGGAAGACGACTTGAGCGGTTCTTGCTCTCTATAACCTGCTCTGAGCAGAATCATTAATCATTTGGAACCCTAGGGGTGGTAATATGAGTTTGATGGGATTTCTGAGTGACACAAACGTGCCGTTGTTCTCTTGCGCCTAACAGTCCCTCCACCCTTTTCTGCCAATCTCTCCTCCCTCCCTGTTTTTATTCTCTATTATCTTCTATTGCCCTTCTTCTTCCTCCTCCTCCTCCTCCTCCTCCTCCTATGACTCTTCTATTCACGCATCCATGTCCAACCTCTAATTTCCGCTGGTAGGCTCGTACCGTACACGAGAGCCTATTCTTGCCTGGTATTGACCTAACAATCAGTTCACTAATGAATTAATCAGTCATAGGTAAGGTACTCAATAATATTACTGCTGATTACGTTTGACAATGCTGCATGGCGCTGCAATGATCATGACGCTTTGCCGCCTAACCTTCCCCCTACAATGTCCCTCCTCTTTTCTCTCTCTCTCTCTCTCTCTCTCTCTGCCCCTTGCTGTCTTTCTCTTTCTTTTCATTCAGGTTCCTACCTTACCCATGAGGCCAGTGGGTTGGATGAACACGGCGAGGTGCAGGAGGCCTTCCTCAACGGGAACGACGCCAGCCAGGGCAAGAAGGAGTACCTACTGTAGCCCTTCTCCTTCCCTATTCCCTTCTCTTCTGACCTCATACCCTTACCCTTTCCTCTCCCTGTTTCCCACCTTATATACAGTATACACACACAAACACACACACACACACACACAGACACTTCTATACAATGCGCCATAACAGGCGGCCTTCTGAAAACGACTGTAAACAGATACTGCACACAGCCAATCCATCCCGCTCTATTCCACTCCATATCCTCCATGCGCGCATTCACATAAACCAAGAGACAGACGGAGAAAATGAGAGCCTCTACACCCACCAGCCATTAACGACTGTGCCATATACTGTAAGTCGGAGAAACTCGGGAAAATAGAGAGGGCGACTGTAGGAGGGGTGGGGGGAGGAAGAGGGACAGAGTGAGGTGAATGTAGACAAAAACGAAATGATGCCATAATTATTTTGATCGAGAGGGAAGCAGGGAGCACAAAGAGAACCGGCACTCTGACTGTGCAGCTGCCAAAGTGGAAGGGGAATTAGAGGCAGATGACTGCTATAATTCCCTGCCTGGAGAATAGAAGAATCCATTTCACAAAGCTCTATCTTTAACTGACGGAGACAGTGGGAGCCGCGTGTGAGGAGGGAGGGTGGACAAAAGAGAGAGGAAGAGTTGACCAGGAGCTATTGAGTGCTAGAAAATTGAAATTTTTCAAATTACCAAAACATCTTGCCTGCAGAGCGCAACTCATATATAATTCCCTAACAACACTGGAGTGTGTAAGGCCAGAGTTACAAGAAGTATCCATACTTTATGAACAAGCAAACTGTCCTGTTTTTCTATCCCCCTTTGAGTGGCCTGGCAATTTGTAAAAGGAAAAAAAAAAAAAATCTACTTTTAGGGATTTTTCACCCTCTCACTGCAACAGTGAAGGAAAGGTTGTTCGTTTTTCTTTAAAAAAAAGAAAGAAAGAAAAAAAAAACTCTCCACATCCTGCTTCCTCTCTGTTCACCTGTTACCATCCTCTCCCCTCTCTCTTATATCTCTCTTTCTCTTCTGTCTGTCCCCCTCTATCACTCGTCCTTTGTTGGCTCCTAATAATGAAAGGATTAGTGTTGGGCTGCGTTCCCGAGAAAGAAGAAAGGAATATGACTTGCTAAGGCATTAAAGAAAAGCTTAATTATTTTAGAATGTCATTAAGAGGATAAAAAGGTTTAAAAGTCTTAATAAGAAGGGCAAGGGGAGCGATAGCAAAAGGAAGGAATGAGAGAATTAAATGGATGGATATTTTTTTTTTCTGAATGCTACCACACATATGAAAATACATGCACACATTCATACGTACAGTAAACACGTTGACAGAACAAGTATACATATCTCTGAATTCCTTGTTTGTATAAAAAAAAAGAAAAAAAGAACAGCAACATAAATTAAATTAAACTTTTAAGAAATAAGAACAGTTTACTATTGAAACGCATTATGAAGCAACTATACTAACACAGAATATTAGCCTATAGAGGTGCAAAGCCGAACAAACTACTGTCCAGTGATCTTTAAAGAAAATAAAGAAAAGGATAAAAAAAATAAAAAATCATTTGTCTTTATGAGAAACCAGAGGTCTTATTGATTTTTTTATTAATTATTATTATTATTATTTGAACAATTATGATTGTTGTTACTGTTATTATTATTGACGTTGTTATTATTATAATTGTAAATGTTAAAGAAATGTACACTTCCCATGGTTTGTTTTTGGTTCTACTGTAGAAAAATTGCTGTCCTTTTTCACTCTTTTCCTCTTTACCTTTCCTCTCTTTCCCAGTCTTTCTCTCTCTTTGTCTCCTGTGCCTAGTCGTCTCTTCTCCTGTCTTTCACTCTTGTTTATTTTAGAATCCATGTGTCACTGTTGATATATAGCTAACTATTTCTTTATAGGGGAAAAGATACAAAGCACGACAAAATAAAAAAAGAATCCAAAAATAACCTTGGGGATCAGACTGGTTTTTTTGGATATGTTTACTGTGTAATTAGCAGGTGCTGTTTTTGAAATCCTGTGAAAAGAGAACAGGAGATGGAGCACATGATTAGATCAATGGGGAATAGTGGAGTTATAGGTGGGAAGATAAAGATGAAGGCGGCGGAGCGGTTATAACTGGCAGCTCATTCAGAATAAACAGAATAAACAAAACAGAAGGTTCTGTGGCAGGGCTAATGAATCATAAGAACAGATAGCGGCGAAGAAAAGGGTGACAGGTGGGTTGAGTCAGATGCACACAGAAAAATATGACTCTGCCATTAACTTCCTCACAATCAATACCCGATTCTGTCGAGAAGCACTCAACATGTCCATCTGTGTGCGGGGCTAGATTTGAAAGCCGCTGGAGGTCGCAGGGTGATAGATCGATGTGTTTCTCTTCCATCGATGGCAAGGCTCCACGGTCGCCTGTCATAAAGACAGATTGTCAAACGGCAATCAAAGTAATGGACTTGCCAGGCGCTACCAGCATGAGTTGACACTCTGGCCGGCAAACAATTCAGTCGGCACCAGACATATCTTCAGTTTACGATGACGCAAAAGTAGCAGGGGTAGGTCCTGCCATAAGAGCCGCTGTGGCCGTCGAGCAATAACACTGAGAATATTGTTCCTTTATATGTGTTCAGAACAGAAGTGTATGTCCTTCAATCAAAGGTTCCATCTCTTTGTTTTGATGTGGAATTCACAGCACTGAGAAAAAAAAAGTTAACCTTTTATTTCAGGCATTTTATTTTTTTCAATATTAAATGATAACAATCACATTAACATTGACGGAATTTACTGTTGGCAGGTTACTAATGCTGTTTTGTTTGCTCTGGTGAATCCTGTTAAACCAGCCTGACCATGCTAATGACAGGGTTCAACCACAAGCCCACGATAAGCAGACCACCGCTGTGATCACAGAGGGTAATTATCTAATCAATAAACATGGGGAAAAAAATGAGATAGGGACAAGCCAGACAACAGTTGGTCATATTCATCTCTGAGTTTATGTCATGCAGTGAATGTACCATAATCCTGCAAGTAATGGCAGCGAGAAGTCTATGAATAACTCGCATAGCTTTTCCCTAATGCTGCTTTCAGATTGATGTCCTGGAACGGGTTCACATCAGAAAATTTCCTATTTATGACCAATTTATGACATTCATATTTCATCTCTACGAGTTGCAGTAAATATCACAATCTGGCCAAACACAAACTCTTTTATTTTTCTGGCTGCAGTATACTGGATTATACATTTATGTATATGTTGTTTTTTTTTTTCTTCCATCTTTAAATCCAACCCTAGAGGTGAACACAGTTAATGATCTTTGGTCTTGGCAGTATGACCCTAGCGTGGCAAAGAGGTGTGTACAAAGTGACAGTATAGCATGAGACATTGATTGAAGTGGCTGAGTGTGTCTAGGCCTAGCATAATCAGGAAGCAGAGAGCTTTCAGGCAGACAGAACAATTGAATGGGCAGCCACGCCAGGGAAGCTGGGGAAATCTTTTTTTTTTTTTTCCCCACCTCTTTTACAAGATTTCTTTTTCGATAATGTGTTCCGGTCTTTCTTGTAGTGACAGAAAACATTCTATCGTCCGTGTATTTTTCAAGTACATGAAGATGAGATGTAAAGCAGGGAAAGATTTTCTTATGCGAGAAAATGAAGTAGAAATAGGCGACTGGAAAATGATCCAACTTACAAAAACGGCAGACGACAAACAAAAAAAAAAGAAGAGAAAGGGCATGTTGAATGTCATGACAATGTTCTACCAGGAGATTGATTTCTACTTTTTTCTTCATCAGTGATTGCTTAACACCAACATGGTTCAAGATGAGCAATCCAATTAGCATGAGCGAGATCCTTTTTTTATTACGAGAGAGCATAACATTGTATTTACACGTTTAATCAAAACAACCTTGAATATTGTGTCATAATCAAGTTAATTATGTTTTCCCTACAATGCCACGTCCTCTTTGGACCACTATGTTATTGCTGAATGTTTAATTAAACGCTGTCACTCATACATTTACATTGCTGGTGGTTAGCTTAGTAGAGATTTAAAACAGGCTTAGAGTAAGACCCACAGGAGGAGCAGTCAAAGAAAACAGACATCTGTGATCAGGATAGTAGTTATCGTCTGGAGGCTTAATTTTCTCGCTGACATTTGGTGTGGGACCTGATAATTAACTGGCCTTTTCATTTGCAAGTTATTCACAACATGTGTATGAGGTTGCTGATTAGTTTAAAAGCCAACAACAAACAGGAATATGCTGTATTAATTTAGTCCACAAGTCATTTATTTCAAACACTAGCTGTTTCCTATGCCCAGAAAATATGGAGGGAACTTTGTTCTAGGATGATTATTTAGTTTCTGAATTTTTTTTTTACATTAAAAGCAACAGCCCAGATCTTCCACTTCGTAAAAAATCAGACTTCTGGGAACACTTTAGCTTTAAGGGAGTGTTTGGCTGAAGCCCACGGAGCTGCCTGCACTGCCTCACACAGTGCCGTTCGGACAGATTTTCCTCTGGACCAGGCTAGTCCAGGTGGAAGGTTGAGAACAGCGGTGGGAAAGGAGGCCCCTAGTTCCCCTACTGTTTTCCTAGGAGGAGTAAAGAGGATCTGGGGCACAAGATTGTACAACTGCAAGAGAAAAAAGGCAACTGCATGAGTCCAGGCAGGGAGATGGGTCATGGGGGTGAAAAGCATGAGAGCGTGAATGATGTGGTGTGGCAAGCACAGCAGAACTAGAAAAGAGAGGGACAGGGCCAGAGAACGGACCAGGTGGGAGTCATGTTTTGGGATGTCCGCATGACTAAAAGTAGTCTTTCTTGGCTTCATGCATATCAGGTTGAGGTAAATGGCCAGTAGGAGCAGCAAGGGAAGCATGAACGATGTCAGTCCATGAACGTAGACTTGGAACTCGGGAGTCAGAAGAGTGTCAGTAGCGCACACCCCCCAGTGGGTGCTGTGAATCTCAGCGTAGGTGAAATTGTGCATGTCCTCCACATAAAACTTTGACAAGAAGCCTCCATACGGAAGAAACCTCCCGATGACTTTGCGGTCGTCATTGTACTTGGAGGGTGGGGAAGGGGTAAGATGGGGCAAAGAGGTTGTCCCGTTGTCCAGGCCGAGGTCAATTGTTCCGCTGCTGCTCCAGGTGTCGAGGACATCTGAGCCGATGAACTGGGCGAAGGAGGACAGAACGGAGGCCACCCAGCACAGCAGGACCGCACACAGAGCTCGCTTGCGGGTCACCAGTGTGGAGTATCTGGCATCCAAAGACATGTTGATTTGCATGGAGTTAATACTAAGATTGCACTTTAGTTCTTTAAGCTCAATAATAAAACAACAAAACATGTGACTAGCACATTGCCTTAACGCCCATCTATCACTAATTGTAAACATACAAAACAGATCACTGTCAGGAAAGGACGTTTTCATTCCAGAGTTAACGTCTGACTTCTGGAAGACTGCTGTCCTAACAGATGTGCGATTTAATAAATGGGATCAAGCTCCTAAATTGGCTGCTGGCAGTTGTTTTAACTGGTAAAGGGCACGAAAGAAATCTAGCTTGGACTTCAACCAACTGGTTAACTGGTTGGGGCGCCTAAAACCTAATTAAAAAGATATAATTCTGACTCTCTTGGAGTGAAAGGTTGAATTTGCCGGCCACTGTCAATCAAACATCTGAGTGCTTTGGAGCCCATTGATATTTACTCACTGCCTCTCAGATGGCAGCATAAACAGCGTGTGATAAAACAACCTCACGAGCACTGAAAAAACAGCTTGTTTTGATAGAGCAGTATAATATACAATGGTGCATCTGGACGTGCTTTTTTTTTCTTTCTTTCTTTTAGACGTATATTGATTTTCTTCCTTTATTGCTGAAAGCACACTTGAGAGTGTTGGTTGACTCTTACCGCCCACATCGTCGCCCTTTCCCACGCACATACAAGAAAATGTTAGCGTTGTATGTAAATGTGACGCTTAATTCAATTTTGAAAAAAAATATGTTATATAAGATATCTAATTGGAATTTTTACCATATTAATGATCATGACTATTTACTTTAAATCGCACTGAAGATTTGTCTATTTGCTCCTTTGCTGGTTAACGTGACTCTTCTTGACTTACCTGTCTGGCAAACGGTGATGAAGGAATTCATCCAGTGTAACTACCATTAATAGGAACATGGTAAACTGTCTCACCAACAAGGGGCAACACACAATGGTTATGCAGGTGTACAGACACTGGGCGGTTCGCAGGTTGAGTAACACAGTCACAGGGATCCCCACTGCACCTCCTACAGCCCCCACCAAGCCCAGGCACAGCCGAAGACAGCATGAGACGCTCCCGGGTTGAGGTCTGGCAACCTGGGTTTCATCTTGGTCACTGGTTAGACAACTCCAGCCACTAACCGCCATGTACAACCTCACGCTCACGACAATTAACGACACAGAGAGAGCGCAGTGGCACAGGGTGTCCAGCCACATGACTTCCATGTCTGGGTGAGATTTTTTAAAAAAAAGAGACAAAGAGATTTATAAGATTATGTTTGAATAGGATTTTAAAATTCACTACTTATACTGATGAGCGAAACACATTGCTGGTACTTGACACCTCTGCCCATATGTTTCAAGACTGCCCCTACAGCATTTAATCGCATTATCAAAAAGGAACGGCAAAACACCGAGGAAAAAAAAAAACAAAGAATACAGGGAATGTAAATGAGGAAAGAGTGACAAAGGGTGGAAAAAATTTTGAGGTTAAGTATGGGGGTGTAGGTCAGAATACTTAAAACAGTCAGCGAGAGAGTAAGAACGTACAGTTTGCAGAAGGATTGAGAATGTGATGCAAGTTTGTGCTAGGGGCAGAGAGATGGGCAGAGAGAGAGAGAGTAGATATTTTGATAGGTATTGGAGAGCTGTAAACGTGCCTGGAGAGTGAAAAGGTCAGGCCAGACCAGACTTGACAGAACTTCTCCAGTGAGGATGTGAGCACCATGCAAACACTGAACAACAAGCAGCAAGCTGGGTGGCAACATACTGTTAACACTCTCTTCCCTCTCCTCTTTTACTGCTCTTTGTTTTGCCTCTCTTCTCTGTCATTCACGCACACATATTGTCGAAAACACAAATAGACCTAGACGTTTATGTGTAAATACATGAACAGTGACACTCAATCACACGAGTGCACACTCCTCCCGATAATTCCAATGAGCAATTCTCAGCAAATGTATTCAGAAATGATTGGCAGCTAATTTTAGTGCGTTTTCAAACAATAGTCTCACATAAAGCGGAGTGGATGAATATTGAAATGGCACATTTGCTGCCTCAATATGCCACCTGTCCAATCCATGTAATTAGTTTGACCTTTTTGGAACATTTGGTGTTAGTCGTCACTTCCATAATAATCATGACTGGTTGAAATAACCTCTTTATACCACTTCATAATCACTTTACACAGTTGTCTCCTGTCTGAGCACTTGAAGGGCGTCAGCAAAAATGATTTACTGAAGTAATTAATGGAGTTTAATCCACCTTGTGTGCATTTTCAATTCAAATTGGTGGCTGGACACTCTCAATGTAATTAATTACCTTAATTAATCAATTAAGCTCTTTGAAAGTACATTCCAGCTATAGGGCCAAACCTTTTGGCATCGTCACAGTCAATTAAAGAAGATGAAAAGTCAGTGGGCGCCTCGCTTATATAATAATATAAGGCTAATATTGTGCCAAACAGGTAAATTCATTAAAGAAAAATAAAAAAAAAGGTACTGTTACCTGTTGTGAAGCCCTGCGATGACACAGATAGTTTAAACAAAGTGCTAATCTGGCTTCTGTGTGACTTGACTTTCTTTTTATTTCCCTCCTGGATCTCTATCTCTCCCTCTCACCTCTCACTCCGTCTGCCTCCACTGACAGAGTAAACCTGATTCATAAACCTCTGCTTATCAACCTGCCTTCTATCTCTCTCTCCTGTCTTTGCAAACATATCAATTGTGTCAATGTTGGAGCATGGCTGCCCTTTCCATCGGAGATGTGCAAAGGGCAACACCACCTCTGCCAGCTGGGGAACTATGTAAATAAGATACACACACATGCACACACACCCATACACAAATATAAGATTTATTCTTTCTTGTAATACCAAAAACCTTTGGTGCCCAGATTTTCTGTGTATCTTGTAATTTCCCCTCTAATTTCAGAGAGTTCTTTTGATGCTGTGGGGACGAGTTAGAGGTGACAATGATGAACAGATATATGAAAGACTAACTAAAATTAAAGCTGCAAGCAGCGTTTGTCGGGTCCTCGGTCCGCGTTGCGACCTCATGCCCGTCTGACCGTTTTGCAAGCAGGGATCCTGGACCTTGGTCCTCGGACCCCAATAAACGTTCCATGAAACAGAATGTTCATATGCGAGTATATTGTTCACATACATACATACAGAGACATGCATATCCTCAATAAAGAGTCTACATTTTAGCTCATATGTTATCCCTGTCATTTGTGAAAGTTCACTCAAAAAGATGATAAATTATAGGAAGCTGAAATAACAACCAAGAGAAAAAGCCTCAAGCTACTGCTGCTAAAAATGTTAATTTTTTTTACATTCAAATGAGCCTTACCGGACTGTAGACTGAGAATTAGAACATATCTTAGAAAATGTGCCTATGTTCACAAAGAAACCACTGAAGCATATCAGTGCGTATACAGAAATCTGCCAAAAGGCCTAAACGATGCACAGGGGCCACACTGAGCTGTATCGAGGGGGCTACATTTCACAAAACGTACCCACAACACAAATCAAGAACAGGGATTAACTAAGTACATTTATCCTGTGGCAATTTTAAACACAGTAGGATTTATTTGTTTAAAGGTGGAGAACACAAATCTTTAGGTGCAATAGGCTATGATAATGAAATCATGATAAACCAAGAACATGAAAATAAATTATTCCTTTGGCTGTTTAGCCCTTGTTTTAAGGCAGCCTGCATTTTTGTAGCATTAAAATGTATTAGGAATATCAATGAGCTATTCTTTTGACTCTATTCATTTGCAACTTACATATAAATATTTACAAATTGAGATGGCAAAGATACGAAAAAAGAAAATTAAGATGAGAAAGAATTGAAGACTGAAAAGTCTATCTGCAAATTTCTATCTGTGCTGGAGAAGTCTTCTCTCTTCAGTTACATTGGTGACGGAGGACTGGTATGAGCGGCATCGGTGAGAAAAACAACGTTCTAGTCTCGCGTAAAGACACGGGATTTGCCCGTTTTAACAAGGGTTGGAAACCCCGTTCCACCCTCTTCCGTTCGCTGTCCACAAGCGAGGTAAAGCGCGACTCTTTCTTTCCCGTTTATTGACACTGAATTACCTAGTTTTTTTTTGCATTTGGGCTTTAAAAGCGATATCGTATGTACTGTACACATTAGTAAAGTGCTTAGAGCATTGAGAAAGGTCTTTGGACATGTTAGTTGCTTTTAATCAACGGTTTTAGTGTTGCTCATACTCGTCTGTTAGTAATGGCAGCCCCCATGCTACCTCGTTGAGGCCTGTTAACGAGCGACTTGCTGTCCTGATTTATGTTTTCTGTTCGTCGCAGAAATATGTTATTATACACGTTGCAATACCGAAAAACGTTGTTGGGTTGATTTTGTGATTTTGGGGGATTTGTCGATGTGTGAATTGTAAGGGAAATGTTTTACGGCTAAATGTGGCTTGACGGATACGGTAGCTAGTTAAGCTAAGCTAACGAAAATGCCGGGTGAAAACGTGCAAGTTACACACGTACCTGGATTAAGTTCACTACTTGTTGATTGTTGTTTTGAGCGTGGCATTTAGTTTTATTACATGTAACTATTGTAAGTTGCTGAGCTCACAAACTGACTGCAATCGTGAGTAGACCAACGTTGCATCGCGCTATCGGGCAGGGAACCAAATTTAAGAATATATGGAGAAGAGTTGTAGCAATGAGTACCAGCCTATAGTTTTTGGGTTGCAGTTGTGCTTCATGTAATTTTAACTAATTTTTCAAATTATTCAGATGCCAGGCGTTACAGTGAAAGACGTCAACCAGCAGGAGTTCGTCCGTGCCCTGGCGGCTTTCCTGAAAAAGTGAGTATTTTTTTCATATAGGTCTTACTCTTACCATTTTAATAACTTCTAAGCCACACACGATCAAGTTACATGTACTCTAAATTGGACTTGGTTTGTCTACCGCATTACTATGATGTTTATCAGTCTCCAACAACATGCTCATATGGGCTCCAGCATGCTGATGCTTCTCACCTGTCTCTAGGTCAGGAAAGCTGAAGGTGCCTGACTGGGTGGACCTCGTCAAGCTGGGTAAGCACAAGGAGCTGGCCCCCTGTGATGAGAACTGGTTCTACATCAGAGCTGGTAAGTTGAAATATAAATGAATTCAAGTCTTGCAAGTTGCTCCAGTTAACTAAAGTTTGCAGAGGTAACTTCTAGACTTCTGATACCTTATGACTACTTTGCAACATGTTTGGATGACTTTAAAATATGTGTTTAAACCTTTAAGTAGTGCTTTAAAAAGCTGAAAAGGTGGAGACCGGGGTAATTCCATTTGCGCTTTTCTTTCTCATTTGCAAAGTGGTTATACTGTAGATGGGTTCCTTGATTTTAGAGTGTAAGGATAGTGTTAAGTGGGCTTAAATTCTCAGCCTGTGTCCCCACTAACACATTCTTTTTTTTGTGTCAAATCGCACAACCATTACAATGCGTACACTTAGTATTCAGACTGCTCTATTGTTGTAGGACCTCTTAAATGAAGACTTTTGGCAATGCTGCAAATCCCATTTTAGTTTTGAGAACACTGGGGTTGCACTTCAGTCTGAATGGTTGTAAGATGGAGACTTCGGGAAATTGTGATGCAGACACACCTACGCGTCTAACTTCATGTCTGACTGTTTTTAGAACAAAATGCAGTGGCTCCAAATCTGTTTAATTCAGCCATGAGTCCCTCTTGTACTTGTGTTACTTTGAATGTTAGTTACACTTCATTGGTGGTCTGAGCAAAAAAGTCTGTGGTCTTTTTGTTCTTTCTTGTTTGTATTTTTTATTTTTTTTGCAAGCAGCCACCTCTCTTTTCCTCAATAACTCATGGCCAGTCTATATGACTGGTCATGTGATGTGCATTTATAGCCATGTTGTTTTAGATTAAGATATCTGAATTGGTGTTACTATAACCGTCTAGATAGAACTTGTTTTTATTTTAAAACACGTCTAAATGAACAGTATGGATGTAGCATCAACGTTTACAGTTTACATGCATTTAAGCCTTGCTCATTGATCATGAGACAGCACTGCTTATTCCTTTTTCTTGATTTCTTATGGAGACCATGAGTCTTTATAACATTCATCTTTCTGCTCCCACAGCATCTACAGTTCGCCACCTGTACCTCCGTGGCGGTGCTGGCGTTGGTTCCATGACCAAGATCTATGGTGGCCGCAACAGAAACGGCGTGTGCCCTGCCCACTACAGTGTAGGATCAAAGAACGTGGCTCGCAAGGTCCTGCAGGCCCTTGAGCTGCTCAAGATGATTGAGAAGGATCCCAATGGGTGAGTGCCTCAATTCCTTCTATCAGTCAGATTAAAACTTTAATCCTGAAGAAAATTATTGTGCCAGGTATTACTCAAAAAGCACAAAATGGCATGACTTACAAAAAAATGCAGTGCCAAAAAAGCAGAAAAGAAATCAGACAGACGTATGATACAATACTGAAATACAATAAGTAAACTAAAGTAAGACTAAAGGAGGACACTCAAAAGTTCTGCTGGCAATTATACTGAGGTGATAAATTAATATCACACATGGAAATAAAATGTTGCCCCCAAACATGAAATGAAAAACAAATATTGCACACAATGAAAATATATTTAAAGCAAGAGTTTGATTGATGTAAAGTAACCTGTCTGTTGCAGTTACATTGAAATGAATCAAGTTTTAAAGCTTTATTAAAGCTGACTGTATTAGTTGGCATATGTGTGATGTTTAGGTTGGCTGACAAAGACAACTCAGGAGTCACATTTTGTTTCTTTGACAAATCTAAATTCACTCTCAAATGCCAACAAGTCATTTTTCTGACAATATTTTAATCATGACAGTATCGAAGATTAGTATCACTCAGGATGTCAAGTGTTTTGGGGATGTGTTATCATTATTAGTGATTAAGAGCAATTGCTGCTCCATGTAGCATAAGGTTTTAAGCATTTTGTGTATTGTGTTCCTATGTTTACCGGTTTTATTTTTTTTTTCCCTTATAGTGGTCGCAGACTAACCTCCCAGGGAACCAGGGACCTCGATAGAATCGCTGGCCAGGTGAAACACTGATCACTTCACTAATTATGTTGATTTCAGTAAAACCTACATTATTTACCAGTAACAATAACCCCAAGATGTTCAGTGCTTATTATATTTATATATATGTCCTGGAGTGCTACATACTGTTGAGATTTCAGGTTTTAGCACACACCTCAAACGTACAAATTTGCCACTTGATGGTATCTGTGCATTTACTTATACAGTAGTTTGTCCTTACAAAAAAATAACACGGTACATGTACAGCCTGTGGTACACACGAGGACAACTTGGGAAAACTGAAAAATCATTAAATTATTAATTAAATCAATGTTGAGAAGGTCGCATTGTGGCATTTTTTTCCTCGGTGAAAGACGTTTATAATACTATGGCAAAGGCGTGAGAGCTATGGTCTCTGAAAGAGACAAAACAATTTGCTCATTTTGAATAGAATGGAATATCCTTTATTAGTCCCACAAGGGGAAATTTGCAATACTGGGTAGGGATTTCTTTTTGCCTCCGACAAGGACCATTTAATATTTAGTATTTGCGGATACCATTTTCCTGGGTCGTACAGACTTAAAGTATTGTGAATTAGCTTTAGTGCCTAGTTGTGCCTGGTACATAAGCCAAGGATCATTTCACTTGGCTTTGTCCTCCTTTTGCCATCTGTGTGTTAGCGTTTTTGTCATGACTGAAAACAACCTCTGAGCAGCAGCCTCCTATCGCACAAAACGTTTTAAGGTTTGCTGAGGAATTTGGTCATACAGTAAGGCAGCCCTGCTACTTTTTAACAGTGCATGGTCCTTTGTGTAGCGCCCCCCAATAGCAGAGTGATGGCATTGTGCAGCCAGACCACTATGTTCTATAGAAAGGCCTGGCTTAGCAAGACTGACATGGTAGCGACCAGAGGAGGTGTTCACTTCACTGGTGGCAACCAAGAGCATTGTGGGAGTTTAGCTAGAAGGGAGCACCATGACAAGTCCTTTGAGGCGTAATGAGCTGCAGCTACTGCACAAAACTTAAATCCAGCTGTGGTAAACTAGGACAGCACTTTGATACACCACTAGAGTATTATTCAGTGGGGTTTTGGACTTGTGTTAGACACTGTGAGATACCGCAGACCACCTTAATTTGCTTTTTTTTAAAAATGTTTTTAAATCCTCTGTGTTGCATTTTGTTCAACTTGAACCTGTGACTAGAATCAGCACTCAGATAACTGTCACACTAAGTCAAACACAATACAGGTCTGTTGTGCACGTCATTGGCAATGTACTTAACTGGATTTATCTGTTAACAATACTACTGCATAACCATTGCACTCAATGTGTGTGTATGTACGTATACTACATGTTAGCCCTTGGTTTGACTCCTTGCTAGATGTTTCAGTGATCCTGTAGTGGGCTATTCAGTCGCTGAATGTCATCTCAACCTCCTGCTGGTCAGGCAAAGGTTGTTTTCTGGGGCTGACAGGATGATTTTTTTTGTGTGTGTGTGATGTTCCAACAAACTCTGGGTAGTGCCTTAAGCGTGTGTGATCATCACAGAAATCTCATCCCTTGCTTTGATGCGACACCTTGTCTGTTGTGGGAGTACATGGCCTCTGTGTCACTTCGGCATGCAAGCATCTTTTTTTAAAGTACTTGTCCTTGGGCAAAATTTCCTCTGCCAGCCAAGTGAGTTATGTGTCTTGTATGACACACGACTGGAATTGTTTGTTAGCTTTTACGAAAAAATAAATCGCAGTTGGGGCTTGTCAAAAATCAAGAGAGAGGCAGCAACGTTGTGATAATCCAAGGGTAAAAGGGGTAAACATGAGGAGGGAATTTCATGCTTGGCAAGTCCGCCGTATGGCACCAGTTTTCTCCTTGTTTACCCATGCTAATGAGCAGTATGCAGATGAGCAGACCTGGGCTGGGCCCCGCCTGCCTGCTGCACAGAACTGGCAGGAAGTATGTCGGTGTGGCTCCACTACCACCTCTACTTGAATCCCTCTTGTGTAGTGCGGTTTCTGATGGCTTTTTGAGCGAGTGATGCTTTTTTTCGTTTCAAGCGAGGTTTCTGCCATGTATTATCAGGCCGTTCATGGTGTTTTTGGCAGCAACTGTAACACAGAAACAGTTTCTCTCCCAAACTGTGTTCGCTCTCAACTCTCTGTGAAATTACATTTTGATAGCATCTTACTCCCTTAAATTGTAGACTTCCTATTGAATCACTATTGCAGCGGCTGAGGTTGTAAACAGTAAACAAAGAGATTATTAAGGAGATGATTGCAGCTGAATAAAATTAGTTTGAATAGTTGGGATCATTTGCACCAACCATGACAGCCTCCTCCCCCAAACACATACAGAGCGAGTACCTGCTTTTGTTTTAGATGTTGTTGTACAATGGCTTGCTCTCAATGGTTTTATTCAAAGTTAAAAACTTGCATTTTGATTTGAAGACAAGTTGAACAAAGGCACATTTCATTTACTGTAGGGCCTAAGTTATGAATATTCCTCATGTTTTTTTTCTCTTTTTGTTTCTCCACAGGTTGCAGCTGCAAACAAGAAAACTGTTTAATAAAACTTTGGGGAAAAACTGAAATGCTGTGTCCACCTGTCTTAATTTAAACTCGTGTGAGCATTATGCCTTCTGTACACTACTCAACTTCTAAAAAGAAATGTATAGATTGTTCTCTGGGCTAACATTTATGGCCTGGCTTCAAGCTATATAGCTAATTTAGTTGCTAAGAAAGAACTGAAAATGTTTGAATGTCCTGATTAGCAGGTAAATGGCTCAGTTGTGAACAGAGCTTGCTGGGAAACCAAAGCTTCTGTATGAATCCATCTCTAGCTGATGTCTGGCAGTCTGGTTTAAATGTCATTTTGTCTAAAGGGCAGTGGCTGACCGTTGTAGTGTGTCCGGGTCCTCATATCTTACTAGCAAAAGCTGACTACAGGGCGCTGTTTTATCAAGCAGTTTGGAAAAAGGCTTCACGGGATTCTGGCGTCACTGAGCCAATACAGCTTCTCATCAGTAGCCAGGCACTCTTTGTCACAATACCCCGTTCTCTTCCATATTCATCTTCTTCTCCTGCAACTGCGTTCACGTGTGTTTTTGTCCAGATTGAACTGTGATACCTTGACGACCAATGAAAGTTGTTCTCATAACAAAGGCAGATGATTACATTTCCATAAGCGACGCACTTGACAGTTCAATAGTAAGGAATGATGTCATGATTAAGCCGTTTCATTCAGGGCCACAGTGCCACCTAGAGACTGAAAGGTCCAACGAAATGTGCTTGGTACATCCTGGAGAATGTTAATGTAATGAAAAGACACTAGCTGACACTTAATGTACTGTTACTGCCAAGACAACAGGGTTATCTGAAACACCAATGTGCTGTTGTATGTATGATGGTTTCCTCAATCAAAGCTAATCCAGATACCTTATTTATCATATTAAACAGCAAATAGTTATGTGGGTTCATGTTTGGATCTAAAGTTTTTCTTCTTTTATTTGTATAAATCTTAACTTTTGGCCTTTCAGTTTGGTCACGTTCATAGATCTTGCTATTTTCTATGCAGGGGCTTTTTGTTTGTTGCTCAAAGCTCAATGTGGAAGAACGTTCTCCAGTTTAGATTTGGTGGTGCCTCTTTAATCCTGCAGAGGGTGCCAAAGCCTATAGAATATCTGTCTTGGCTATATGGGCACTCTTTGCAGGTTATAAGAGCCGTTCTGCTTATTACAGCACCCGCTTGTTTGCAAGAAAAGAAAAGAAAATAGCCAGCTATATCAATAGATGCAGCATTCAAAAATATCTACCAAATGTTCTCCCCCAGTCTAGATACACTTGAATTAATAGTTTCAAGGCTTACATAATTTTTTTTGTTCCCGAAAGTTTTTCTCATATTAGCTCAGTTTGATCATTTTCAATAATTTGCCACACTTCTCAAATCGTGTTCTTTGTAAAGGCTTCAGGAGCCTTCCACAGAGAGATGTAATATGCAGGGCCAGCTGACTGTAAAACATCCCATTTCTGTTTTCATTCTCATTTTTTAATCTCATTTCAGTCGTCAGCTTGGCTGGAGGCAAAAAATAGAAAAAAAAAACTACAAGCGCAATCAAATGAAGAGGAGGAGTGGGGGGTGTGGTGTGGTGTGGTAGTAGCGCAGTGTACATTTATCTACTTCTCTTTTGAGATAATTCAGATTGCTTTTATGTTGTTTACTCAATTTATGTCCAGATTTGGAGAACAACGACCAGAAGGCATTGTTTGCCGACAGAGCTTGAGCTCTTGTACGCAGCCTGCTGTGCTCCCTGTGTGTGTGTGTGTGAGCGAGCTTATACTTAGTCCTGTGTTTGCGAGATACCGTGTTGTAGATTCGGAGACAGTGAGCCTTCTGTGTTTGTCAGTTTGTCGTCAACTGTATCTGTGTGTGTACAGTACACACACAGTGCAGCACACATGATGCGTCGTGTGTGCCGGCCCGGCCGACTGAGTGGAAGTGACTCGTTTATTTTATGTCAATCATAATGCAAAGTCCCTATTAATTATTCTGCATGTCTCTCAAGAAATATTAATCTAGTCTTTTTTTATACACCTATCCCCCGTTCTCTCTCTTCCTCTCCATCTCTCTGTTGTCCACCCGCCCACTCCCTCCTGTTTTTTATTTAAAGACCAGCTGCTCCTGAACACCTGAACCCATCATCACTCCCTCCCCCCTGCCCTGGTCAATACCTCCCTTCCTTCTTTTTTCTCCCCCCCCTTCATGATCCTGCTTTTTCTTTTACCCTGTAATTTTTCAGGAGAGAGAAGGATCAACATGTTTTTGAGTGTTACAGAGAAATGTGGGGAATCCACCAAAGGAGCTCTGCTATATTTGCTCACTTGCGTGTGTGTGCTTGTTCATGTCCTTATGCGTTTGTAGTCAGTGACGTGCCTTTTTTTTTTTTTTTTTGTCAAGGCAATTTCAGCTCCAGTCAATTCACTTGTTTGTCCACCAATTTGTCATTCCATAAAATGTAATTATCAGCAGGCTATGTGGAACAATTACCCCTTAAACAAATGCGTGTGTGTCAATGTGTCTATGTGTGTGTGTGTGTTGTGTAGGTTGCTGCACCTACTCACTCTCCCAATTCTTTGGCAGCTCGGCTTGATCACATTGAGAATGGATGCAGACCTGCCTCTCACCTCCTCAGGGCTGGAAACAGCAGATAACTAAAAAATGTCTCCGCTGCACAAGTCTCTCCAAAATAGAACCACTATCAGGAGAGCTCCTACACACACACACACACACATGTACACACACATTGTCAACCCACAGCTTCATGCCCTGTGGCATGTTTGCCTCAGAAGACAAGACATTCCCCAGAAAGTTTCCCAGCATTCCCAGTCTCCGGTATATTGAGTCAACAGAGTTTTCTTGGGAAAGCTGACCCAGATGCTGGTTAAGCCAGACAATATCAGCGCTTCTTCCTGCACCACACAATAGTTTTTTTTTTTCTCCAAAGCTGCATTGTGTTATCAAAAGCATGATGTTTTGTTTGAGTTAGTTTTTGTTGACTTTCAAAATCACTGAACCGTTCAAATCTTTGGTGTAGTGGTCATTCTGTCTTTGTCAATGTCATTGTTCAATCACTGCATGCGAATCTTACTCCAAGAACCAGTGGTTGAAGTTGTGTGTTGATGCTGTGCAGCGAGGGTCAGCCCTCGTCTGCAAGATTGTGTTTTTAGAAATTAGCCAGAGGCCAAAAGGTCAGTGTTGTTTTAGTAGAGAGCTGAGCCTCTGCCCTCTCTATTACAAGTCTATGAGTGAGAACGCTCCAGCTGCAATAAGGCCGGTGTACACATTTAACCGAGCCGCTGATTGATGGATGGGTTTGGTGTCGTGTGTGTGTGTGTGTGTGAGACAGAATACGTTCCACTGTGTTGACTTCCTGGGTAGTAGAAGGCTTTTTGTACATCTGTCTACTGTACGTGTGCTGCTGTTTTTCTGTGTGCTGTCAGCTCCAATCCCTCATCCTGTGTTTGGCCTGAGAGCAGGTGGTGTAAACATGCAATGTGCCGCTCAGCCTGCCTGGCACCACGGGGCACCGTAGCGCTGACCCACAGCAGGTGTGTATATACGAGTGTGTGTGTGTGTGTAGGCGAAACACTAAGCATGTGTCAGTGACTTTAGTGTGTGTCTTCTTAGCTCGTGAGTCTGAATCCCCTCCACCTGTCACAGAGGGTGGGGTGCAAAGGGAGGATGACGGGGCGCAGAACAGATGCTGTCTACAAAGCCAGCCGAACTGACTGAATTTCACAGTGTGTCCTCTGTGCATGCATGTGTATATATGTGTGTGTGTGTGTGTGTGTGTGCAGAGGCAGGCCTTATTATTTCTAAGCTGTGCCCATGCTTGTGTGTGCGCGTGGACATTTAGATCAGAGCTTTCAAGTCATTCATACTTTGATGCCGCGGCCCTGCGCTTTCTTCAGAACAGAACAAAAGAGTGACACGGGGAGACAGCTCGACACCAGTGTGACACCGAGCGGCTGTGGAGATAGTTGACACGGTGACAGGCGGGCCGAGATAGGAGGAAGTGCCCGCGTTTGTAGCTCTGCGCTTCGTCATTTCTTCTCTATCTCGCTTGCTATCGTTGTGTGTGCCCGTGGTGGAGGGGGGGAGGGAAAATCTCCAAAGAAATGCCAAGCTAAGGGATGTCAGAAGTGACCAAACCATGTAAGAACTCCAGCAACAGTGCAACTCCCGGGCCTTGTATCTGAAAACCCAGATTTCTCACCAACAACAGACCTAACAAGCCTCTTTCCTGCGTTATACTGGAGGAGTATTCTGTTTTGTCCATGCATAGGCGAGTTGAGATGCACCTTAGGATGATCCAACAGCTTGCATCAGATGGCCCTTTGCTCACTTGGTTTGCTGTAAACACTCGATTGAACAACGTCTGCTTCTCTTTTGCTTCAGTTTCTCGGTAGTGACAAGTTGGAACAGATTGGAGGCACAGACATTTTAAAGCTTTGGTAGAATGTTCTGGGATAATAAGATTTAATGAAATATCCAAATTGGATAAAAGAAATCAAAGAGTTTGTTGTTGTCACAGCCATCACTGGCTTGCTGCTTGATTTAAAATGAACAAATTGTTTGTCTGCATTGTGCCCCATTTCAGCTAATCAGCGAAAGGCTTTCATGTCCCTAGAATACGTCAGTTTGTCGGCTTAAAATACGACAAAGATGGTACGTTTTACCGTAACTGTTATAACCCCTGCTTCTAAACAAACAATGTTGTTGCTGCTGTTAACCTTCAGTCTTTGAGGGATTGTTTTACATGGAAATGTCACAGAATTCACAGCAGGGCTCCAGTTTTTAACTCGTGTGTGGGGAGTTTGTCAGACAAAGTCGCGATAATATAAAATCAGTAGTTTAGTGGTGCAGAGCAGCAGCTTCTAAACAGCTATAAAGTGACTACTGGTTAACATATAGTCTATAACCTGTTATAGTTAGTATTTCTTGCTCCTTCCATTGTCAACAAAAGCAGAAAACTATGTAGATGAGAGCAGCTTTATTTTGTTTTAGCCTTACTTACTGCCTGCTTTGCTTGCGGCAGACATTTCAGTTTGTAAATTAAGGCAGTAGTAAGTGTCTTTATATTCTCAGAGCTTTATTTTGCACTACTAACAGTTTTCTAGCGTCTCACCCTCCTTTCTTTCTCCATTTTTTGGCAATCCATCCCCATTTCTTCTTCTTCTATTCTCTCCACCAGTCTCAACAATGCTTCAAATTCTCACTGCCTTTCTTTCAAACTTTACTCGTGTACGCCTGTGTTCCCCTCCATCCTACTAACCTCTTTCCTCCACTCCTCTTTATCTTTTATCCCTTAGTACCATTACTACCCTATTGCCCTTTCTCCCAGCTATACAGTTCCTTATCTGGGATAAAAGCCCACAGCTTTGTGGTTTGCTGTTCTGTAATGCTTTGCCTTTACTGAAAAAGTCCTGTATGTCCTATAGAGTTGTGTACCTCTTTACCTTAAAGCAAACATGGACTTCAGTGAAATGGTTTATTGTTTTGAGGGAAACCTGCAAGAAGATACTTTGAGGGAAATGGGTTTTATGAATGCATTAATAGTCATGGGCTGCAAGGTGGAGCGGTGGTTAGCACCGTTGCCTCGCAGCAAGAAGGTCGCCGGTTCACATTCCGGTGGGGGCAATAGGATCTTTCTGCGTGGAGTTTGCATGTTCTCCCCGTGCAGCTTGGGTTCTCTTTGGGTTCCTCCCACACAGTCCAAAAACATGTGGAGGTTAATTGGTGATTGTAAATTATCCGTAGGTGTGAATGTGAGTGTGCTTGGTTGTCTGTCTCTAAGTGTAGCCCTGTGATAGACTGGCGACCTGTCCAGGAGTCAGCTGGGATAGACTTCAGCCCCCCACACGATCCTAGTGAGGATTAAGTGGTGTATAATGGATGGATTAATAGTCACACTTCTTGTAGGAAGCTAACAAAACGGAAAATTGTAGATTTTTGCAAAGTAAATTGTGATTAAGATGTAACTGAGGAAGGAAGTCATGCATGGTGCATGCTTAGTGGTTCAGTAAATGTTCAATAACTCACACGACTCCTAAGTCAAGAAAAAAACTGCAGTTGCAAAAGAGTTTTACAGGACACCAGTAAATGGCTCGTTTACAACCTGTCCCGCTCAGTGATGGAAAGTAAGCATTCAATTCAATTCAATTCAATTTTATTTGTATAGCGCATATTTACAACAACAAATCATCTCATAGCGCTTCACAAAGGCAGAGACAGAAACACCCAACAGTCCAAAACATTTGGATTCCCTATAAGCTTCAGCAGTCCAGCATCTCTCCTCCAGTAGTGTGCTCGATTACAAGTTTGTGGTTCTTGTACCATGTGGCAGTTTTTACACACTACAATTAATATACGGCTAATTGACTAGTTAGTTTAAAGATTGAGGTTTTACATTGTAAATAAATATATTTCTTTGGTCATTAAGTTACCCAAAAGTTCCTAAAGAAGTGTTGTTGTTTTGACCAGCTATGACACAGTAATATCACAGTAACAATAATGTAATAACATAACAGTGAGTGGTGCATTTTTAGGAGTTTCTCTTCTGATACATTAAATCTATTTTGCTGATAATAGTGCAGGAATTTTTCCTTGTGAGGGAATGTTGTTACTTTGAGATGTGTTGTTTATGCTGCTACCAACAGTTTAGTCAGATTATCAAAATAAAGTCCAGATAATATGAAAAACAAAAATGGATATTATAAATAAGAAAAAATCCAAAAAAAAACTGTAAGAAGACAACAACTCCTCTTTGTTTTATCACCCATGCTCAGCAGTAAAGTTTGTTCTACCATCGGACGGTTACTGGTCATTCAACTGTAGAAGGACGCATTGTTATTATCATAATTATATTATTATTCTTAAGCTCCCTGGCAACCTTATGACCCATGCCAAATCAACTCACGAGCTGTGGTTGGTTTTAGTGTGAGATATGGAATGGTTGGGTGGACTTTAACGGTGTTTGGTTGATGTGAAAAAGCAGTGATGCAACATTGTTTTGAAACTCAAGGCCACCCAAATTGTGTTGGACTACTATGACAAGTACAGTTGGGTAAATATGTACCTGGATGACAATAAACATTTGCCTCTTTTCTCTTTTTCTTCATGTTTTGACTTTTTTTTTTCTCAGCAGCATTTCCACGATTCACAACAGAGAAGGGAAAGCTACGGAGACTCACATGCAGCCAATGTGTGTACAGCTTCAATGTGATTATCTTGTGACTTTCTAGCATGTTTCCCAATTGAATTTTGGCAAGTGAACTCGACGAAGCTGTAGAGCCTCACAGATTCAGTCGCACGCCGCCACGCTCTGCAAGATTGTCTGTTCTTGTTCGCATTTGCTCGACTGTCATTCATGAAACCCAACCCGAGCGCGCTCTGTTTATATGCCTACATGTGAGTGTACAAGTAAGCTTGTTGTGCGGTCGGGGTCGCAGAGGTTAGAAAACTCATTTCAGGCTTTTGTTACGCTACCGCATGCTACGTCTCTCTCTCTCTCGCGCGCTGACCTCCTCGACTCCATCTGACGTCCTTTTCCCCTCTACCTGGACAAATTCCAACATGCCCTTATTTTCCCTCTTCTCACTGTCTTGCCTCTCCTCCTGTCTGGCTTCTTGTCCCTCTGGAGCTCCTTGTTTTCCATCAAACACAACCCTGCTTTCTCTGTACATACTATATCATGACTATTATTTTTTTCACCATTTTTTTTTCCTCCCTGCACATCGCTGTCTCTATTTTTCATCATTTGTGACTCATGCCAAGCGTACGACTTATAAAAAAAAAAATATGTTGTTCAATGTGCTGCTGTCTTCTTTGTGCCGGAGAAAAGATAGAGAAGGAGAAAGTGTGTGTGAAAATCCTGGACGCTGCTTGTGTAAATGCGTGCGTGCCAAAACAGTGTGACACGGAGGTGAGATTGCATTAGTGGAAATCTTATTAACTGCTGTGCTGCTTTCAAAACTTCCTCTTCTCATTAAGTCTCCATCAAAACATCTCCTGAGAAACTTCTTGCCTTCTCGCGCTACAGTTTCTGTTTTCAAACGAGCTGCAAAAAGCAGATTTCGCGTATTCACACAACTGTTCTAACATCACACTCTGAATGCTGTGTTTTCCAGCTGCTGCTTTATGAGATGGGATCGGGTGCCATTTAGGATCTATTGGATTTATGACTTTGGGGGTGAGAGAGCTGAGACCGAAAGCTGCGTTTGACAGCAATAATAAAACTTGTGCTTTTCTTCCGTGGACGTGCAGGCACACCACAGGCACCCATCTTCTGAGAGAGCATTTAATTTGACAGCCAGGGTCCTGCTGTGGCAGAGGTTTGGTACAACGTTCAGCTAACGTTGTTAACTAGCCTCTGGGCCAGCTCAACATGCTCCGTCAGTAAACCGCTGGGTCATGCTTCTCTGGGTCCTCATGCAGAAACTGTTCCTATTGTTTCTCTCTTTCTCATTTTCTCTTCTAATTATCTCATTTTTTCCCCCTCTCTACATTATACAGTTTTTCCTCAATCTCTATCGTTCTATCTTTCTCCCGCCCGGCGTTTCCAGCTGAGGTCAATACACATCTCTCCGCTGTGCCACCAGGAGTCTCATGAATAGCAATCTATCAAACTGGAAGGCCCCCTGACATTTGGAAAATGTGCATTAAAGTAAAGTTCATTTCAATATTTTTGATTGTAATGCAAAGAAAATAAATCCCGTGACTGTTCATCCGTCATTTCAGTCAATTTGGAAATCAATCACGGTTTCAGTATAACGCTTTCTGAGCTGGCAAACGAAACTCTTCAAATGTTTTTTTCCTTCAATGCCGTTTCATAGCAGTACAATGCAGCCAGTGTCCCTTAACGTTGCTGATATCATTCAACCCATGCATGTGTATCAGTGGAGAGATGTATCTCTGTGCTGTTTGTAGCGCAGTGTACAATGTTACACACACACACTCACACACGGTTAATTATCGCTTTCAGCCTTGCCTGCTTTTTCAGAGCAACCGCAAAAGTTCAAGGTCCGACCATATTTCGGGCCAGTCCGACTTTACTCACATGAATCTCGTCTCGTCCATTAGAGCTCGTGTTTGTGTGTGCGCTCACTTTTGTGTATGTGGTATTGATCGAGTTTTATACAATTTCAGCTCTGCCCTCTTCCATCTTGTACATTTTCCCCAAATTACTTTACCCCTACTTTTTTTTTTTTTATTCCCCCCCTCCTCCTCCCTTGCTTCTTTCCATTCCACATTTCCTCTTACTTTGTTGTCTAACTCTGTTTCCTACATCCCCCCCCCTCTCCCTCTCCTTAACCTCCATCATCCTCCCACCCATGTGCCTTTCTCTCTCCCTCTACTCAGCTGGTGGGCCAGCCAGGAGGCAGTGCATGCGTTTGAGGGGCGTAATCTGTTCTTTCCCCCCCCTTCCCCATTTCCATTTCAATCCTCCGTTCACAGCTGGAACCGAGGCGCTTTGCATGTAGATGAGCAAGAGTTGACTTTTTTTTCTAGAATGTACAGCCCAGACATTAGATGGGCAGGACAGAGGGAAAAGAAAGAGAGGGACACTATGGGCAGAAAAGTGAAGGATTCTGTGATAAAGCAAAGCAGCAGTTCCTAAAAGAGGCTAACTCATTCAGTTCATTGTCATTCAGCCCGATGCAAGTCAACAAAGGAAGATGAAATGTTCTGTTTTTTCCGGGTCACGGCACCTTCCAAACACGAACCAAAACACAACAAAATGACAAGAAAATGGCGTCCATCAATCAAACGACAGGCCACGGCACGATCAAAGTAAAACAACAGGCTACAAATCAAAACAATGCAACTCAATGCATCAAAAGTGAGGTTTGTGTGTTGATATAGGAGCACTGGTGGAATAGGATGTTTTTGTTTTGAGCATGTAATGGCAGATGCAGAGTTTTTGTATTGAAATTTTGAGCTACACACATTGGCAGAGGTAGTTCTTAAAACCACGAATATGAAGAACAGTATTTCTTCATGCTAAGAAATGTTTCAGTGGGACCTTATGTAAATTGAAAATCGGCTTGTAGTCTAGGTCCAAAAAAAAGGTCCAAAAATATGTTGAGGTTAATTGGTGATTCTAAATTGTCCATAGGTGTGAATGTGAGTGTGCTTGGTTGTCTGTCTCTAAGTGTAGCCCTGCGATAGACTGGTGACCTGTCCAGTGTGTCTCGCCTTCACCCTAAGTCGGCTGGGATAGACTCCAGCCCCCCACGACCCTTGTGAGGATTAAGCGGTGTATAGATAATGGATGGGCTTTTAGTATAAACAGAAAACAGAACAGGACAAAACAGAGAATAAAACATGGCACGCGTTCTTTACAGTTCAAAGTGCTTCAAAGATTCAAAACCCAACAGGTTTGTTTTGAATCATCGATCCCATACTGACTAATAGAGAGCTGATTCACTCTCTGTACCACCGAATCAATAACTCCAACATCAAAATACAGTTCTGTATGCTTCCTGCTGGTGTGACCATGATCACAGACTGTATGATGCATAATGACCAGAGACAATATCGGATCATCTCTTCCCGCAGTCGTGTGCTGTGTCATCCTCCCTCAGGTCCTGACAGCGATGACGAATGTCCGCGAGGTCATCTCCGAGCACGAGTCCCAACAGAAAGGACCGCGCTGATGACGTCAGAGCTGAAGTCCATTATGAGTCACACAAAAACTGATGACCAGTGGAGTGTTTTGGGCTGACAGAACACAAAGGACTTTGAGCAGTCATGTGATCTGCCAGCAGCATTTATAATAAGGGTTACAGATACAAAGACGCATGAACATACACACTAATTGATGTTATTGTTTGCGGGCCAGGACCCCTAATGCACTCAGCCACTCGCGTTTCAGTTGAACCCATTTATGGCCAAAACCATCTGCTGCCAATTGATTACAATAACACATATTGATTTGAACAGGCAGCCTCAGCAGCAGAAGTAATTCGCTCATACAAAGACAATGAGGTCTGCGAAACATGTTGACCACTTAATACGGCTATTTAATATTTCATGCGGCAGTCCGTGTCTACCCCTTGAATTACAATGGTTTTCTAAAAGATGGTCTTTAAATCCCCCCCAAAATAAAACCAAAAAAAAAAAAACATGCTCCCTCTCTCGCTTCAGCTAGAAATTAATGTAGTGAGAAGTTACCCCCTGCACATGTGGCTGAGTCCTCATCCTCTGTCACAGCGGTGTGATATACAGCCTCGCTACCAGCTTCACTCCCATTGGCACCCCGCGACAGAGCTGCATTAAATCTCGTCATGCCAAACGGTTTGCCCAGTCCAGCAAGCCAAGCTAGACAAACTGCACAGCTGGTCAATGGAGGCCCACCGACTTGCAAGCGCTCACTGTTGCTTTTATTGACAAACTTTCTCTTTCTGCCCTTCTTCCTCTCTTCCACCCTCTTCATCTACTATCCCAGGTCGATTTACTGAAGTCTGAAACCCATCAGTCTTTGCCACTCTTTCCCTTCGCTTAATTACTATTTTATGATCCAGCCTGTGTTCAATCTCCTCTTTTTTTCAGTACCATCTCTACCCTAAAACATCAAACCAGCCAATGCTTACTCTCCTTTTTTTTCTTCAGCTTCTACTGCCTTCTCCTCTTGCACTAATTGACTCTCTGCACCATCTCTCTTAATTTCATCCCCTCCGTCCTCCATTTTTCCTTTCCTCTTGCTCCTCACTGCCTAATGCTCTCCTGTGGAGTCACAGAGATCTGTATTGATGGCAACACTTGGCCGTGGTGCATGAGCGTGTGTCACAGTTCCTCAGCCCCCACTGCACAGTCATTGTGGCAGTAATGCTATAATTACCCCCCATTATGGACAAGAGGGGAGGAGAAAGAGGTAGTTTCTAAGGAGTCGAGAAAGGGAGGGGAGTAGATGCGATATGAGAGATGGATAAGGGGTTCCACATAATCTGGACAGAGAGATGAGCGAAGGAGAAGATGCTGGCGTGTGACAGACAGAGCAAGGAAAACAGGGATTGATGTTTAAGGATTGGTATGTTGTTTAGCAGATAAATCAGAGTGGTGTTTGGTTGTTGTGAGAAAGAGACAGTCTGGGACTGTGTGTCCCAGGGGAAGGCCTGCTCTGGGCCCCTGTTGTGTGGGGCCACATCAGAAGAAATGTAATGGTTCAGGCTTCATTGGACACACACAGATGGGTCCCTCCCTTGGATTACAGCCGACACACACACACACATGCACACACGGTTGAAAAACAGACAGAGGCGTAGAGACTACCAGGTTTTATCTCAGATCATTAGCTGCTGACTTAATTGTGATTGAATTTCCCTGTAAACATAAGGTCTGGATTTAAAAACTTCAATATTCCGCCTACTTAACCCACCACCAAGCTGCAGAATCAAAACTAAATCAGTAGACTAGCTACGTCAATAAGGCAGTCAGCCTTTAACTGTAGTTGAATTTCAGCTCTGACATTTTAGAGAACATGGATGGAAACAATATTAGACATCTGTAGATTTATTTATGTTACGCTTCAATGATTAATTCATGATCATTAGAGCAACCACTTCTGTCAGAGCAGATATTTTCGAATGCTGGATATTTTGTTGTGGATAAAAGCATCGCATTGCGTTTGTGTTAGTCTGAAAATGAACAACATGTTTGACCAGTTACTGATTACACAAGCAATTGTGTTATTTGAAAATGTAAGCAGCAAAGGCCTTTTAAATTACAGGATAACATTGCTTTGGGTCACATCAGGAAACCCACAAGGACTGCCTAAGCATGCAAATAAAACTGTTCGTATACATATAAATACACCATTTAAGTTTGACAGAGGTGGTAACACTTTCTCATTTCTATTGTAACCCCGGGGAGGACACAGAGAAATTGCAATTGCCTGCAATTCATTCAGAGGCAAGGGATGATTAATATTCTACAAAATGGTTTATGTTTTCATATTCAAAGCCTGAGGCTTTGAATTCAGAGACGACGCCAACGTAGAGTTCGTGTAGGCATGATAAAGTCCACACAGCCCAGCAGGCATGGAGGATTGCGAGTGTGTGTGTTTGTAAGCAACATGAAGTGCAAAGCAGAGACTTTGAAGGCAAAGAGCTGATTCCTAATTAATTTTCCTCTGAAAGCTACATTTACATGCATTACAGAAAAATACGTCTGAAGAAAAGCCAACTGTGGTTCAAGAGTATAAAAGAGTAAGCTGCATGAAAAGCATAAAATATATATTTTTTAGAGTTTTGTAGGAAAGTCCCATTTATATGTTCTTGCTCTTAGAGCTCTTTCAGCTGTTCATTCTGTGCCTTCTTTGCAGCCTGACTTTTTTCCCCCAAGCAAATAAGCCTCTATTTACAATTCAATGATTATATTTCGATCAGCCAAAATATAGTGGCTGAATAAGAGAACACTATAATCGGTAATTAAGTAATAGGAAGATGAGTTCTCATTTCTAAACCTGATGTGGTGCATGAAATTAAATCCACATAATAAACCCTAGTGTATAGTATCTGATTTACAACAGCCATTTAAGTAGAACAGCATGTGTTTGCATTTTAATAACAGTTCGTACAGATACAAAGTTTTCTCTTTTGAATGTATTTAAAGAGAAAGCCCTCTAGTATATATATATATATATATATAGTTTCCGTGGTGCTGTGTCTGTGTGTCTATATTGATGGTTAACTGCTTCTTTCAGCTTTAGAGCTAGAATCACAACCTGTGAGGTGACAATTTAGTTCACCCATTAAAAGTGTGACATAAACCTATGACCAACTGTAGAATGAATTTTAAATCAGTTGTAGCAAAAATAAAGGTGATAAGTTGGACTTTTTAAAAAAATTTTTAAAACATATAGACGTGATGAATTATGTGCCTGTAAAACAGATTTTCAAAAGGCTTGATGCTGATGTGTAAAAAAAAAAAAAAGTGAATAAAATATGTCCACTGGGTTGGTGTTTGAAGAAAAGTCAAAGAAAAGTGATTTTCTGTGGATTATAGCTGTTTTCCTCAAGGGCACATATACACAATACATATAATCCTGAGCCAATCTGAATAAAACAAATACAATTACAAATTTGCATTATTTGTGTTCTGCTGAAAATTATATTTATTGACACCTGGGAATATCTCTGACACTATGACATAGTGGGGGGAGCCGACAGTTTTTGTAGTTTTTGGGTAAAAGACAGGTTTTATTTGAATGCTTGTGGAGGAAAATCAGAAACTGCCCCAATATCCCAGTTTAATCACCACGCCTTTTGTCACATTTGTTGTAAGAGCATTTTCATTATTCACTGTATATGGAGTAGCTCTGAGACTGTAAATTATATATCAAACATAATCTCTGCAGAGACTAATTCAAGACTTCCAAATTCTAAACTGTGGAATAATATAGAAGCTGTGTGTATACTGTATGAAGCCTCCCCGCCCAATACCATGAAAACTGAACTGCATAAATGACATTTGTTCCTTGTCTCTCCACAATCCAGTTCTTGTAAACGGGGTTGCCAGCAGTTGACCACAGAGATGGCCTTTATGACGCAGTGACCCGCTGTAAATAGAGGCGGTATATGACGACCATATTCTTCAGCACCACTTCCTGTACGGCCCTGTCCACAGTGAGTATGACTGATTTCCCTTTCACAGAGTTACTGACAGAGTGGGTGGTATTGTGCCTGGTACACAGTGGAGCAGATTTCACTGTGATAACCACAAACGCACATGAGAAGGCCTGGTCCTAGTGACAGTCTTCTGGGGATATAAACAAAGCGGTGGGACTCATTTGATCTTGTTAGAACTAACACTGTATGTTTATTGCCCGGAGATGTTTTGTACCAAAGTACTGTTGTTAGGCCCATTAGATGAAATCAAACCTATTAAATGTAGTACATCTAAGGTAGCTGAGCCATTGGGATCGAAAACAGAAATTATATTTGGATGATTCATATTGAGTAGCTCATTTTAGTGAGTGTATTGTTTGGTCTATTGATCATCGCAGCCATTTGGCTGCAAATGCAAAACTGAATTGCATCATCACTGTGCAAATCCTGCACTGTGACTCACACCCCTCTATGTATCAATGCCTGGAAAAAAAAAAAAGCTATGTAATCATCAATAGCCCAGCCAAGAGGAAAGAGGCCAACGGGAGAAAGGTGGAGAGGGGCTAATAGAGATATATAGAAAGATTGGAGTGGACAGTGATACAGGGTGCATATAGAAAGAAAGAGAGACTAAAACAAAAGGATGGATCAAAGAATCATCGGGGGAAGTGAAGGATGGAGCTTCAGCACATCATTCATTCTTCCCCGCAATATCGGAACATGAGAATTAATACAAGATTACAGCTACCTTCACTTTTTATCTTTCCCCCCCTCTCTTTTTTTTTTCCCCCTCTGCCTATACTTTGCTATTATTCCCCGGGGCTATATGTTACCCAACCCCTGACTTTGGAATTAAAGTTCTCCCCTCCTCTTCCACTTCTAATCTGCTCTCTTCATTATACTTTCATTACACATCTCTGCTCCCTTTGTAGTGCCTCCATGTCTCTGTTTCTCTTTATCCCCTTGCTTTAGGCTGATGTGTCAAATATTCTCTCTGTCAGGTAGCCTAATTTTTGACATGGGGTGGGGGTGGTAAAGCACATAAAACAAGAGACTATAAAGTAGGCTGTCAGAATTATATTTTGAATGTGTGACAGATTTTTTTATAAGGACGTTCAATGAGTGTCTGAAAGTGCTGACAAGTGCTGACAAATTATCACATGTGTGCTTTATATCGTTTTAGTAAATAGGGAGTGATTTGACAGCCATACAGAACAAATGTCCCCCTACATCCTAATTAAAGGGGCGCACACACACAAGTCATGGTAGCAGCGTGACTCTTTGGCTGCAGTACTGGTGTGTTGGTCAGTCCAACACTTAAGTTCTGGATGAAACATTTCAATAACCTTTGGATGGACGGACACGAAAGACTGTACAGATATTAATGGTGCCCAGAGGATGTATCACCAGTGTATCCACTCTGAGGTACAATAAGTAAAGGGTCCTATCAGCTACAATATTGCATGGATTGCCATTTAGGTTGGTAGAAACTGTAATGTCCCCCTTGGGATGAATTGTAATTTGATTTTAAAGTATAAACTCCCCTGTGGCTCCCAGATGGAGCCATACAGAGTCCGACATCTTTGTCTCCTTGACAGCAGTCAAATTGTATTGTTGGTAATGTAGGCGCCAAGTTTAGACAAAGAAATCGAAGAATATAAATACATCTGATTTTTTTAGTTTTCAAAACTGTCCATCATAAATCCAACAATGTCACAGGAGTGCAGTGCTAAATTGTCAAAAAAAAAAGGTGCTTTTTACCTTTTCATCTCGTGTCATGGGCTGCAGGGTGGCGCAGTTGGTTAGTACTGCTGCCTCGCAGCTAGAAGGTTCTGTTGCCGGTTCACGTCCCGTTAGGGGCACCGGAATCTTTCTGTGTGGAGTTTGCATGTTCTCCCCGTGGTAGGTTCTCTCCGGGTTCTCTGGCTTCCTCCCACAAGGTCCAAAAACATGTTGAGGTT
>NW_007577828.1:803297-853745 GCF_000690725.1 Stegastes partitus
AAGAAATCGAAGAATATAAATACATCTGATTTTTTTAGTTTTCAAAACTGTCCATCATAAATCCAACAATGTCATAGGAGTGCAGTGCTAAATTGTTAAAGTACTTTTTACCTTTTCATCTTGTGTCATCGTCAAATTAAAAACTGCATTTGTTTAGAGTAATTTTTGACCAAATACGTGGAAATGTATGATGTATTCTGTGTTAAGCAAACATTAGCATTCAAATGTGCTAAACTAAGATGGTGAACAACTAGCAAGTCAATTTTGTGCTTTTCTTTGTTTCTTCACAGCATCGGGCTTGCTCGTCCTGGCCAGCAGTAAAAATGTAATGCAAGGCGGGAGGGAATACAACGTTCTGAGCTTGTGGAAGCAAAAGTGTAACGAGTACAATATGACCACACTCTCTAACTTTGGGTTGGTCTTAGATAATCGGTGGACTGCGCCTATGGAATGACAGATTTGTGGTTCCTTATTTTAAAATGTGCAACCCAAAGACGCTCACTAACTATAAGACTGTCGAACTTCACATTCAGTAACAACAAAGACTCTATTCTGGTTGAGAAAGAGTGGATCAGCTTCGTAGTTCTGCAAAGAAACAGATGATTTATAGGGATTCAATCAGATCTTGTGTTTTTTGGACTTGAAGCAGCTTCATGGCTCTGTGTGTCACCAGTTGTGTTGTTAATTAAATTATTCTCTAAGTACAGCTGAGGAGTGGAGAGTTTCCTATTTAGCGATCACCGCATTACCTCTTTGGCATTTGTTGGCGATGGACTCCTGTTGGTTTACATCAGAGAGTGAGCTTTCGGGTGTAAATGGGTGGTTTGTAGCAGTGTGAAGCGGTTGCATGTAAGCGCCTCCAAAGCCAATAGCACTCTACTGAAAACAGATGGATTGTCTTCTTTTGTTTTTAAGTCCCAAGTTGAGGAGGTCAAGTATCTCTGCGTCTTATTCAGAAGCTTTTGTAAGATGAAGTGTGACATAAACAGGCAGACTGGAAGGATTTCAGCAGTGGTGCAGTCTAACAGACTGCTGCTTTAAAGCAACATGAGTCTGAAGGTAATACTTTTAAATTATTAGCCATTCTCTGTTTCAGTCCAGTTTTTTATGGTCATATCTCTGGACAGTGACCAAAAAATGAGCTAACTGGTTCAACCAGCTTACATTTTTCATTGCAGAGTTTGGAGTCTGGACATACTATGAGCCGGACGGATGGTCTTTCCTGCTAGAAGGAACAACTCTCAGGGTTTTAAACGTCAAAGCAGAATGTCGTGCCTCTGTTGGACGTATTCTGTGCATGTCTGTTTGGATGTCGTTTTGGAGCAAACTGCAGGGAACAAATCCTACCTGGTCTGGAAACATACCAATGTCCTTGTGGGAAGCTGGAGGACATGGCAGTGGACACAAATATGTGGGATACCTCGCATAGTCTGCTCTTGTGGCAACCTGTTTAAGCTGCACAAAACGGGTTGATGGATGAGTGTATTCAAAATCTTTCATCAGTTGTTCAACAATAAGGCAGCAAATTGGCAGTATTGAGAGACTAACGACAATTGTTTTGATTTTAAAAAATGGAAATGAAGCTGTAGCCTGAGAGTGAATCGTGACTTGTTGGCCTTTTATTGGGTCAGTTGTGTGACATGCACCATAGTATGACAACAGTATCATAACTATTGTTTACACACACTTGAACCCTTGATTAACAGGCCATCTTTATGCCAAACATGTAGAACATGGTCTTATAAAAACCATATAGTGTTCTGTATGCAGAGTTATGTCCAAGTACACAAAACACTGTTTCAAAAAGAATGTCTACCCAGTCACTTTAACATGTCTCTTGACTGATGCCACTTTTAGAAAGGACTTCCTTCTTGTGGTGTTTCACCTTTGCTTTAGATGCGCCTCACTAAACCAGTCTGAACTCTGATACAGTGAACAGCCTGTTACCAAATTTATTTACTCTCGCACTCTTCTTTACTCCTTTCTCCCTCATTAGTCTTCAACCTTATTCTATTAATCCCTCTCCTTCCCTCTCCTCATGAATGTATTACCTTCATTTCTCCTTTGCTTTTACTTGTACTATCCTCCACTGTGTTTCCATTTGTCATCCTCCTTCCTGAACCCTCCTCTCCCTTCCAGTGCTGCAGTTCCATTAGGTAATGAGCCAATACAGTAAATCACAGCTACCGTATGTATGACTAAAGCCTTACGTAAAAAAAAAATGCCCCTTGCTAGGCTAAATCAGCATTATTCACAGCTATGCAGCATGGTATAGGTCTTATGTAAGGCAGTGCAAGGGTTACGCCGCGCTAAGTCCTTCACCACAGGACAGAAGAGTTGTTAGTGGATCTCATGTCTGTGAGCATGGTGAGATGATTATGACTGGGTCGATATCAGGGGATGAGTGGCTGTATTGATGTAAGATAGTTGGTGGGAAGACTTTTTTTTCCCCTCCTGCTGTCATAAGCCAGGAATAGATGGCGCGAGAAAGTTTCAGAGAATGAAGGGGTGTGAGGGTAAACTGGCCGCCCCGATCACCCCTCTTAGTAGCTTCCATGAACTCCTGCCAGTGTCCTCTTTCTGTGTAGAACAGCTGTGTGTGTGCATTCCAGGCAGCTCAACTATCAGATCTCGGCCACAGAGGTAACTCTTATGTGTATAGACTTTAGTGAAGCAGGTTGCAAGTATCGCTTCTCCTCTTCGAACAGGGCTGAGAAAATATTAACCAGCTGTTTTGGACCAACTATGTTTGGAATGTGTATCTTTGAATGCAACTGCTCTGCAAGGGACTATTACCTGCAGGGTGCGCCGATTATTTAGCGCCGCTCCATAGTCGAGCGGTCTCCAGCAGACAACAGATAGATGTCTGTGTTATGCACTTAGTTGGACAACGGTACAATTAAGCCATCTTATGGAGGACTTATAGTGGTTTATGTTTTCCATCTTCAAGTTTATGGGATTTCGCATGAATCATCTTCATCTGTCAAACAATACCCACTCTAAGCCCATATTGTGGTATTGCGAATAAGCCACTTAGATCCTCTTGATAAGTGTATATCTGAACTGTAAATACCTACATGAACTGTACCATACTCTGGTAAATACCCAAACAGATTCTAAAGGGATTACATGTCTAGGAATGAATGGTATGTCTGTCAATGACAGACAGCTTAGCCCACTCCCAAGAAATGGCCTCCAGTTGCTTTGAAAATGAAAACCATTATTGGAGACATATGCAAGTTGGGAAAGGACAATGCTTAGTGTCGATGCAGAGAAGTATTCTTTTATTTTCTATTTTTATGGAGCACAAGAAAACTGATGCAGATCAATGAGTTTTGAAAGGTGCATTCAAGACCCCTGAATGATGATTGTTACTCGACCATTTAGTAGCCAGAAGTGGGTGAAGGTGCTTCCAATGTTCCCACTTAACCCTAGAACACTAACGCTAAAATTAGTAACACTATCACTAACGCCGGGTATATTTTACCCGATATAATAATCTGGATAAAACATAGTTTTCATTAATTTATGTAAAAGTAAAATGGGGCGGAGGATGTGGCCGGCCTGAATGTTGTTTCCCTTGAAAAGTGCAAAGAGATTTCAACACATAAACACTAGCATTGGGTAAATTCCACCCATAAAATATGTTGCCCTCTATCACTAACGCCGGGTGAAAATCACCCGAACGCATGCCTCTTGAAAAAACCATAGATGGGAGGTGGGAAACAAACATACCATTAATGACATCAATGAGCAGCCTGAAGCTACCCAAGGACCCATGCAACTCAGACAGCAGCAACACAATGAAAATCCCATGACAAAAATCGTGCGGGTGAAAATCACCCGGCGTTAGTGTTCTAGGGTTAATCAACAGTTAGTCTGCCTATTTTATAAAAGCCAGCTCGATTTTTCTCTTTTTTTTTTGGTGTCCTGTCATTCCCTCCATCATTTCCAAGCTTTTAAAGCCTTTAAAGCCTTTAATATTGCCATGTTTTCTTAAACTGGCACAAACACAAGTAATATAATTTGGGGCTGAGCTACAGCCAGTACTTTCAGTTTGGCTGTGAGTTTTGTACATCTACCTTATAAAACTTTTGTCTAAAGGCTACGTTTTTTTTTCTCTCTTTTTGGAGTTGCTATGAGCCTCATGATAAAATCACTTTTAACTTCCTTTAAAGAAACCCTGCAGGCCCCAGTAGACCTAGTCAAGCAGGTCTTTTCACTGCAAGTGAGGTGGAGAGAGAGAGAGAGAGAGGGAGAGAGAGAGAGAGAGAGGGAGGGAGAAAGAGGGAGGAGGGGGTTGTATTGGGAGGAGAGGGGGGTCACCTTTTGTGCAAATATATCAAGCAAGTAGACTGCTGCCACCAGCATCAGATTTCTGTGTATGTGTGCGTAAGAGAGAGAGAGAGAGAGAGAGAGAGAGAGAGAGAGAGAGGCACTCCTTTTGCAGAGAGAGAGAGGTCCTGAAAGCTTTGGAGCAGTGAAAGAAGAAGAAAAAAAAGACTTGCTGCTGCTGCTGCTGCTGCTGTGCCAGATTTCTACACTCTACAAGCAAAAAAACATTTTTTTTTTCTCCTTGGAAGAAGTCAGAACCAGCAGCCATGGACGGGATAACACTCGGACGCGCGTCGCTCTGGTGCACCTTGCTCCTCTGGGCATTTCAAGGTAAGCCTCTTTAACATTTCCCGCTAGGTTTTTTAAATATTACACCTCTTGTCACTAACTTTGTCACGCTTTTGACACGGTGCTGGTTGGATTTTCGTGCCCTGGGGGGATGTGAATTTATACTTTTCCTCGATTCGAGTTTCACAAGTCCGCTACTTTCAACCTGTCGGTACGAGCCGCGGACAGGAGCGGCTCGTTTAGTTGTTTCATTAAACAAAATCCTAGTTTGGTTTGTGTTCTGTGTAATGTGGAGCAACACGTTGTCGGGCTTTAGCAGGTAGATTTATCCGAAGTGAACATGTTTCATCGGACATTTGTTTTTTTTGACGGAGAACCGGTTGCGCAGCCTCAATGCAGCCAAAGACTAATTTATTATTTCTAGTGTTTACGGTGTTTTGTTGGAAATGTCTCAGTTCCGCACTTGAGTGCACTTTTCTTCAGCACACGGGACTGCGGCACTTTCTCTGGACCCAGCCAGTCCAGTGGCCACAGTGTGATGGAGCCACAATAAACCAAAATAAAACCTCCATTTAGTAATTAAAAAAAAAAAGTGCAGATGAAGTAGAGCAAAGCTTTTAAAATAAAATCTCCCAAACTGATTTTTTTATTATTATTATTATTTTAAAGTCCTCTTCTCGCCCCAGTGAATCTGCTTTCTGAGAGGCTTTTATTGTGAAGGCCGTGTTGCTCGTCTCAGTCCGTCTCTCTCGAGCCGCTGTGCTGCAGCTTCCAGCGCTTTGATGTCTGATCTGCGGGATTTATGTCTCCCGTGTTGGCAACGCGCCTCACCCCCAGCACCCCTGGTTGCGGCTGGAGAGGCTAAGCCAATTTTAAAATGCAACTCCACTGGCCTTGTGTGATCTTTGTCAAAGAAAAGTTTGTCCAAAAAAAAAACAAAAAAAAACCTGCTGCTTGAGGAGAGTGTCTGAGTTTGTTGGTTGACCTCAATGTGCTTGATGCTTATCTCTGCTGGTTAACTGTTCCTTAGGGAGGAAGGCTGCTTGCATTGATCCTGGTTCTTTTTTTTCTTTTATCTTGGCAATTTACTGGCACTGTGATATCTCATACTATATGTTTCATGTTTGAGGTTTACATTTTCGAAAAATATTCTCCCAGACCTGACTTGCTCTTTTTGTTTTTTTCATCATGTGTAATGCCACAATCAAGTTTGAAAGAATTCTTTGTGGGCATTGTTTGAAAGTTATGTGCTGCTCTGCCTGTGGTGATATGAAGCAAACTGAGGTAAAGGGTGGGGCTTCTCTTCTTTCTCACTCTTCTCCCTACTTTGCAGTATCCTCCCATTACTTTGGCCCTTATTATGCAGCAGCTTCATTTAAAATTAGATTAAAAAAAGTCCTTTATATCTGCTTCAACCAACTAACTTTTCATCCCACAGTTCCTGTTTACCCCCACTTAATTTCCTGAATGTTTTATAATTGCACCCTTCCTGCTCTCTGGTCTTCAGAGACAAGTTGTTGGTGCTTTGCTTGTCTGTCTGCCTTCCGTGGAGCCTTTTAACAGGTACTTACTTTTAAAACAAGCGCCCTGTAATTGATGGATGCGGGGCGGTGTATCGCACAGCTGTGGTGCATTGATTTAAAGGCTCGGTTCCAGGTGCTGAGCTCGCTGCTGGCTCCGACGCCCCCACCGCCTCCACGCCCTGCCGCTCCGCAGTCTGAGGGAAGAAGAATCTTTGTTTTCTCAAAGGAAAAGTTCTTCTTTTCTGAAGTCTCTCGCTCCTTTTTTTTGTGATCATTCTGTCTACTAACAGAAGCTCTTGTTGGGTCTCGGTGGGAAAGTGTCACACAGACCTGCATTCTCAAAATTACTGGTCACACACTTGCAGTGTTAGTGCTGAGCATGTGCAAAGCAGAACCACAGCACCAGGGGCTGACCAATATGGCTGCTTCAGGGCAAACACCAATGATCAGTAGATGGATGGTTGATATTTGGAACATTTTGGGGTAAATTTTGGAGTGTACATTTATAATGCCACTATGCCTGTGTTGATACATGGTTTGCACGTGTTTGATTAAAAGAAAACTGCATTTTTCCATAAGTGGTGATTAGTCGAGTCTTGTAACCAATCAGATGCTGTGGATGGACCTCAGAATGGTGACTACAGATAGAACAATGGCAGTATTTTTATTTTCTTCCATCAGTTAAGTTTGACCAAAATAATATAGATAATCAGTAAAATTCCTAACATTGGATTCTGTAATGTGTAACCAGGCTGATAACTGGTCAGTTAATTCCCTACACGGAGCTCATAACTCCCAGATGTGTGTTGTCTCCTGTAAGTGTGTCTGAAACTGTGCTGCCATAAAAGCAATGACCCCCATCAGTAGTTTACAGCTTATCAGGGCCTTTGCTCGTACTTCATTTTGACGCGGCCCTCTGGTGACCGTGATAATTTTGATGGGAGCAAAGTAGAAAGTGAGATGACACATTTACAGAGCTATTTACAGACTTAGGCGGGAGGTCAGGGGAGACCAAGGAGCAATGACTAACCTGCAACTTTCACATTCATCACTTTATGCACAGACACTCAAAAAGCTTTTTTTTTTTTGGTGATCATTGCAAAAAGAGCGGCTATAAAAAGATAACTGTTTCTGAAGTTAACAAATATAAACTGTGTTATCACAGTGCAGGTTGACAAATCTTATTCTTCTTGTATTGTTAGCAGAATTTGAATAATTTAATTTAGCAACATTAGGAAAGTCAAGAAAAGCCATGTAATCATTTTATCTAATTCTTTTATTCCTATTTATGTGTGCTGGGAGGAAACAGGAAGTCAGCTGACTGCAGGAGAAGCTTGCTCTCAATCTGCTCAGTGCAAAAAGGATGCTAATGCACATGCCTTACATACATTATTATGTATTTGTAAGCTTATATATTTGCATACATTTATATTAATGCATGTAGTTGTGACACAAATATGTGCTGCATGGCAACCAACTCCTTAGATGTCACTGCTCTCGTCATAACAGTGAAAACATGCTGAAACACAGCTTCTTTCAATGTGTACAATCTGTAATAGCACGCTGTCTGACATCAGAAACACTTTTTCGACACTAATTGTGAAGAAATTCCAGTATTTGGAAAGAGCAGAGTTTTTGTACAGATCTTACAAAACCAGGAACATCACAGTAACTGTAGAACTGCCTCAGTTGCTCTTTTAACTTTTTTTTTTTTTGCAAGTTTGGGGGATAAAAAAGAACAAAGTGACATTAGGGCAAAGAGACAAAAGGAGAGTGAAATGGTCAGATGAGTTTGAGCTAAATTGTAGAGACTCCAAAGTGGTCAGGAACAAGTGGAAAGAATCGTTGTGACAAGCATCAGCTGAGTTCAAGGTGTTAGCCTCTAACACGTAGCGTCAGTCTCTTTGTCTAACGCCGGCCTAATTCCCACAGTCATTTCCTCACTTTTAATTTCTGTCCCCCTGCCAGCGTAGCATCAAAAGTGCACCCCCTGCGGCCATATGTAATTATTATGGTATTAGGCCAGAAAAAGAGCCATTTAGCCATGAAGAGGTAAAATCCAGAGGACCTGTTTTACAGCTGTTTTGCTTTTAGCCTTAGTTTCAACACACCCACAAATTGTACACATGTATGCGTACCTAATGTGTGCTATGCTGGGTTCTGGTGTTACGCAACACTGGAAACCTTATAGTGAGTGACACACTGGCTGTTTCGGGAAAGCATGTACATGTTTGCCCCCCTTGTGATTTAGGTCTCTGGGGGAATGGGCCTTGGAATGGAGGGGCCATAATTATTGTGTTTGTCAGTGTGTGTGTGTGTGTCTTTGTGACAGAGACTGAGTAAATTACTGATGTGGAATGAGTGGCATTCCTCTGGATGCGTCGGAGCTTGCCCTGTAATGTGTTTGTCATCACTTCAGATTCTACGAAAAGGGCTTTCTTTCTCACTTTAAAGCCCCCTCTGACCCTCTCAAGCAGTAATCTGCGAACAAACAAGCGGACACAATGCGTTTTCCACGCAACTATCTAGAGGCAATATCATACGTGAAGAGCTGGAATCTGTTTACAGCCAGGTTGCATTCCTGAGGGTTGACTAGATTTGACGCAGCTGAACAACCATTGGGCACCAAACGTTCTCAGATGAAGTAAAGGGCACGTTCTGGTTGACTTGTGCTCTGAAGTCCATTTAGTATTTCCTGAGCTCGGAGAAAGGGGGATTTCAGCGTGTCCATTAGTGTTCATTATTTGCAGCGAATAACACTTTAGAACTGCATTGCAGCAGGTTGATAGGTTGCCGTCCTGCCTGGCTGGTGAGCTGGCAGTGAGCCCCGGTAGACAGTTGGGCATCAGCAGATGATACACTGCGCGCACGTGTTTAATCCCGGTGAAGTCAGTTAGTAAGAATGATGGAAAACTTTATCCCCCTGCTTATTCATTCTCCTATCCCCCCACAAGGGCTTCAAAAAGAGCTGCAACCAAAGCTGTGATTACACACACGCACAAACTTCGACAGGTACTCATACATAAACAAAAGGTGTCTTTCTCCAGATTAGCTTTGTCTATGTTCCCATCTCTCTCCCTATCATCCCGTCTCTGATACCTCGTCTCATTATCTTCGTCTGTCTGCTTCTCGCTCTGTCTCGGTATGCCTTTCTTTTACCCTACATTCTCTTCTTTCTGTTTTTCTTTTTTTTTACAATGACATTTTCGCATAGCTCCTTTTGTGCCCGGCTGTTGTGTGTGTGTTTGCTTGCGGTGATTTAACATGTTGTCTTTGCCTGGGTCAGCCACTGTGCTTTTGTGCAAGGTTCATTGTTAATGAGTCCTCTGCGTAGATTGCCTGCTGTGTTTTAGTGGGAGGGGGGTGTGTTTGCTTTTACACCCGTCCTCAGAGTGTTTCCACAAAAGATTTATGGACACTATTCATGATTTGAAAATAAGAACGGCCATCCCTCCTACGCTTGCCTCCCCCGCCCGCTGCCTGCCACAGTTTGATTTAAAGTTGTTTCAGATTGATAAGAAACGTAATATACATTGCCATGTGTATCAAGAAATGAAAGGTGGAATAGAAACCTTGCTACAAGTTATGGTTTTGTGTGATGCTTTGAAGGGTGTGCTCCATTAGTGGGGAGTTGTAGGGAGGGAAGGAAGGAAGCGGAGAGGAAGGGACGGACAAAAAAGAGATCAAGGGATGGGATGAGAGATGATTACAGCTGACTATTGTGCTGCTCCCGTGTAGTCGTGTTGTTCTTGTCTCAGGGGAGGAAGTTGATGGTGATGGGTAATTTCAGATTCAGCCTTGAAAAGAGGCTCCATGTCTCTGGATGCGCGTCCTTGTCGCTACATCTGTGTATGCGATGCGAATTAGGGTGGGGGGGGGAGTGCAATTCAAGGTTGTGGCAAAATTGAAAATTCAACAAAGCTCTCTCAGTTGACGAGGTTAAGTGCTGCCAATCCATTTAACAGAAGAGTGCTGTGGCAAGATGGGGATAAGAACCTCTGTGCCTCAATGTGTTGGGCGTGGAGATGCACAAAACGACGGGATCGGCTCGGGCCCTGTTCGACATGCAATCTACAAATCTGGGTCGTAAAACAGAAAGAATATATGATGTTCTGTGTCTGCCACAGAGAATGGATTTGCAACGCGCCGCCTGTGTCCCGTCCAGTTGTTTTGATCTATCAGCGAGCATTCGAGGAGGGGATAAAAACGAACAAAAGTGACAGGCAGAGATAGCAGCCGTAAAGATCAGACAGGCGGAGTACGTCGGGATTGAGGAATACCAATTAGGAATGGGGAATGCCGTGGAGAAGCCTGGATCTGTGGCCAAGAAGATCATTTTCCTGGCAGTGGAGGAGAAATCCTAACCCCTGCGCCCCTCCAACCTTAAACCCTCCATCTGACTGTTGGCTGGCAGAGGGTCCTCTGGGAGCCCCGCAAGCTGTTGCTTTTCAGACATCAACAGTTGCCTCAACAGCAGTTGTTGAATGCACCCCTCCAAAAAAGCCCTGTCACACCCCCTCTTTTCCTTCACACACACACACACACACGAACACTTGGGTTCCATTACCACCTCGTGTCTTTCCGCACCACTGGCTTTAACTGGTGTGGAGAAAACTGTATATCTGCTGCTGTAAATGCACCCTTAGTGGAACTTGTTAGTGCTTTTGTTCGTGCCATATTTATCTGGCATTTCAATAAAGGCTTCTGCAAAATTACTGTACATGGTTTGTGCTATTTTAGTACTACAATTTTATGACTGTAGACAGGTACTTTTAATACCCCTCTTACCCAGGAATTGTTGCTTCTAGGGAGGGGTTTCAGAATTATGACTGTGGGACCTCAAGTAATTTTTTTTTTCCTCGCTTATCTGTATCGTGTAGCGATAACCAGGAGACGAGGGTGACTTAAAGTTCACTAGGCTATGGAGTGTTCCGTGCAAATATACTCAAACCTACGACAAACCGCAATGATTAATCTTTCTTTTTGAAACCACTTTTCATGGTCAATCTCTCTTCCATCTGTCAGAACATTCCTGCGCACCCCCTCAACTTTAATCTAGTTAATGGTTAAGCAGCGGTGGTTAACCTCTCCAGTGAGGCTGGTCACTGTTTGACAATGAGATCTTATTGCTTTAACTGGGCCGGGGGGACCTGGGAGACAGGAGTGGGAGCATTAATCCTATACTGGAAAGAAGGAGGAGGATGTGGAGGAGGGTAGGAGGGCTGGTGGAGGTGTTTGTATGCAAGGTTCAGAGGTGGTATTTGCATTACAGCACCTGCATGCAGCTTTTGTGAGTGTTTGTTGGGTGTTTTCTATGACTTCATGTCTGTAAGGGTGAGAAAAGGGGGCTCCCCGTGTTACCTGAGAGCAAACCCGGAGTCTCATCATCACCGAACAGATCCAGTGTCAGTTTACAGGGCTTTAGAATCAGGCAGCTCGCCCAAGGACATAACTGGCCTTTGTTTTATGGAGGTTTAACTTACCCGAGCCCCACTGAAACAACTACCACAGCAGTTAGATTCCCTTTGCTCCTCTCTCGCCTGTGTGAACTTGACTTTGAAAGAGAGCCGTGGAGGGGTAAAGTTACCATGCTCTGACTGTTAATGTTCTCCTTAAGTCACATCCTGTTCTTAACTTTTAGTGCAAGACTGTTTTTCTCTGTTAGTTACATTTCTCTGTGGAATTTGCGTGTCTGTCTCTTTACCACACCCTGCTTTATGCCCATCTCTGTAAATCACCACTTTTATCACTGTGTTTTTCTTCTCTACATCTTTCTCTCTCTCTGTGCTCCTTTAACCTTGTCTCACACACTATTCATCGCTGTCAGAGCCCAGTTCATGCATCCTGTGTCCTCCTCACCACATGTTGTCAAAACATCTCGAAGCCAGCAGAGTGTCTCAAGTCACGTGTGAGTCTTTGGAGTAGGGGAAGGTTTAAGTTTTTCTTTTTTTTTTGTTGACTGACAGTTCAGCAAATGTCAATATGTAAGCCGATACAGCCACTTTCCACTCGTGTAATAGTGTTTGTAAAGTTGCATCAGTTCAAATAGCACTCAGATTTGTTTTTGTTTTCATAATTTCCAGTAATACAAGTGGAGTCGAGTTTCATAGTTGCATTTTTGATTCCATCTAGCAGGAAAAACAAGTCCAAGCTTGCTCCTGGCCCGTATGAATATTTAATACAAAATCAATAGCATTCAATTGGGTTATGACTCCATCAGGCTAAATGATTCCCAATTACATTTTTCTGCACAATTTGCAGAACAACAAACGTGATGGATAGTTTGGTGGGGGATAATGTCAGACTTACAGAGTGCCTAATTGATTTAGACTCTTGTTATTAAAGCCTAAAGTAATTATAACCCCAGTGTTTAGCCTTGAGAGCATCTTGCATTCAACCCCACAAGGCATGTTGCCGCATAAAGACCAAACTTAATTAACAATTATTCTTACTGAATGACTATCAAGTGAAATCGTGCCGATCGTGCCGTGCAGTAACGTTGTTGGTGAGAGAAGCATTTGGTCTTTCCTGGTATTGAGTCTTAAAAGGCTGATAGGTCTAGGACAGGCAGCTTAGAGGACCCCCCTTTGATCCCATTCCCCACTCACATCAGCACCGCTAACACACACAGACGCACACTTTTTAAGACTCGTCTCTGTGGAGAATGATGAAAGATGCACCAACTCCTCGTGTCAATTAGCAGTCCGGGCATGTGCGGCGCGCATTGTGTCTACGTGTGTGCCTGTGCATTGAAAGCAGGGCGGGGAGGGTGGGGTTGGTTAATGGCAGGGGCAGAGAGGACACATGTTCAATAATAAGGCCTGACAAAGGGGGACAGGCGAAGGGAGGGATAGGAGGAGGATGAGGAGGATGGGAGGATGATGAAGCAGTCAGCATGTCGGTGCGTTTCAATATCTCTGCTTCTACGTAGAGCTGGAAATCAATAGCACATTACATTAATTAAAGCGTTTCCCCGATTGAACTCATCATTCCATCACTAATCAAATAATTTTAAGTTGAGGGCAAGAGAATTCCATATCCATATGTACAACAGCTCCAGCAACAGAGATAGTAGAGTTAGGAAATCCAAAGGGAATTATGGAAATCTGTCCTGTGCATCCTGGGGTTGTAGACTTTCCATGTGCGAGAGTATACCTAACTGATAAACTCTATGTATATGCCTTTTTTTTTTTCCTTTTTCTTTATTGGAGGTGTTTGAATTGAGTTCATCTCAAACCATGAAATTCCTCAGTTCACATATATACCGAAGCTCTGGGGCTCCTCACTGCAGCAGCACCTTTTTATATCTATTTTTTTTCCTGTGAGGTCTTTCTTTCTCCTGCACCTGAACAATGCTACATTGTTAAGACATTCCTGTAGGCTGTTGGAATGCAGGTATTAATGCTGGGCTGATTACGCACATGGCAACGAGAGGGAAGGAAAAGACAGGAGTTGTAGAATGAAAGGAGTGGAGGAAGGTGAGAGGGGAGAGAGCCCGATGAAATGTGGTACTTGACCAAACTGCGTGTGTGTGTTATTGTACACACATTGGCGAATGCGTGTATGAATGTGTGTAAATCTACATAGTCGCAGGTGTTTCGGGGGTGGAGGGCTTTCTGGGTATTTGTTCCTGGAATGCACACCACATTAACCAAACTAACGCTCGGGCATGCGTGTGTTCGTCAGCGCTGGGTGTGGGACCAGACTTCGCTGTGTGTGTGGGCACCCGTCACTTGGAGCAGTCAAGGCTGTTAGGAGCATGTGAACATTACTGCAACCCCGACATAACCTGGAATCCGGACTTAACAGAGGTTATAAATAGGTGTGTGTGTGTGTGTCCAATCCCACATCAATGGCAGTACCAGCTGGGGATGGAGTAGCAGCAGTGGGTTCGCGGGAGAATCCACAGTATGCTGAAGGGGCCTTACAGAGCTAGAAGAACCTCTCTTTTCTTTTTCTTCCCCGCTCTTCGTTTCTTTTCCGCCTTCTCTGGTCTTTTTGCTGCTTTCTCTCTCTGCTCCATCCTTTGTTCTTAATGATTAATGATTAATTAAAATTATGTCTCCAAGCCAATTTTTTGACCCAAAAAATGAGCACGCAACATATTTTTTATGTCACGATAGCTGAATCTCCTTTTTTCCCCTCTAATTGTACTCTCTTGTCTTAAACTGGTGGTCGTATCTGTGCCTGTTCGCTTCATGTCAGGCTCTGCCGTCATGGTTGAGGCTCCTGGCTACCAGCTGGTATAGAATCCAGGCTGTAAGTTAGAGCCTGTTCTCTTTGGCAAGGAAGTGAGCAAGGTAAAGCTCGCCAAAAAAAATCCACCATCAACCGCCTACAGCCTTTTCTGTAGCCCCTCACCCACACACACACACACCCCCTACCTCGCCCCATCTGTTTGCATATGTGTGTGTGTGTGTGTTTGTTTGGCGCTGGTTTAGGGGGCAGTTGGTGTAGTGGTTCAGGAGAGCATCAAAGCTGGGCCCACCATCGGCATGACAGGGCAACCAAAGTCAAAGCTCAGTATGCAGCAGGAACCTCCGAGCTAATGCTAACTCTCAATTCATATTCAATGAGAAAAGCTCAACGCTAAGAGCAGTTTGAGGAGATGCGAACCGTATGGTGACGCCGGTGCCAGCCAAACAATGGCATACTTGTCCTCCTGCAGCTACCCACCTGTTCTTCCCTCCCTCACTGTGGTTGTATCCGACTATCAGAACAGGACCTCCTGTCCTTCACCCTCTGCAACACTTTCTCCATCTCCCACACACACACACACACACACACACTTCTTTCTTTATCTTTTCCTTTGCTGTGTCCCGCAGCACGACGAAAAATGGTGACAGAACTGAGAAAAAGGAGCAACAGCTGGGCATCGTAGACCCAAGATCATGTTGCATGTGTTGGCCGTCTACGCCTTTCACTCTCTCCCCACTCCTCCCTGTCGCTGACTGTTTCAACTTCATCCAGTTCCTTCTAGTTGCTCGTCACACTACTGCCATTAGTGCTGCTGTTCTTTACGATTTTTTGCCTTTTCGCTCATTCGATTTCTTATATCACATCCCCACTGCCAGCCTCTCCCTCTGCCGTTTCTTTATTCGTGTCTTCCTCTGTTCCCGCTGGACTATGTGGTCAGAGCTCCTGCAGTGGATTATCAGTCAGTTGACTCACAGAGGGCAGCCAAAGCCTCCAGTACAAACATGAGACAATATCCAAATGATTGGCTGGCTGGCTGTGGACCGTGGAAACAAGCCGCCATATCAGGCTGAGCCAGGCTCGGTCCACGGGTCTGCCCATAAACCATATTAGCCAGTAACACTGATACACTGCAGTGCTTCTGTTTGTTTGCAGCAGCTGGCTTCGGGTGTAGCACAATCCAAAACAGAATATATTATCAGATAAATACAGAAGCTGCTATCGGTTGTTTTTTACATAAGGTTATTATGCATGTGGGTGGAAAGAGGAGTTTAATTTGCAGAAATTATGTTAAGTAATGCCACCGACTGTGTATTACTTAGACCTCCTGTTCAGCTCAGTGTTGTTGTTTTTTTAGTGGGTTTGAGAGGACACGTCCAGCCTGATGTATTGTTTCATTTAGTCAACAGTTCAAAACAACATTATTTGGTTTCTGTCAGATATGGTAGAGAAAAACAGCAGCACATAAAACCCATTAATTTGCAGCTATTACTAGAAAAGTGTTTTGCTAGACATAATGACTGATTCTCAAAGTGGACGCCAGTGGACTAGGCATTGCAGGTCTAATTTAAACCTTTTTAGTTTGCAACACAGCTCCCATATGTGGGCGTGCATTTGGGAAATGTTCTGGATGACCAGTTGGTATAGTTCAGGGCAATAGAGAGTGGTGAACATCTGGGCAAAAGGATGCTCATGTACATAATGACTCTTTAGTCTTGAGGTCACATTGTCCCTGATCTGCTAGGCCTTTCAAGCCCATCTGACTTCACTTGGCTGAATCTTAAGTTGAAGTGTTACCTCCGAGTGTTGCCTTCGCCACAGCTCATTATGCAGACACAGGGTTAGCTTCTCTGCCCTCCAGCTACGTTTCTGCTCCGAGATGGAGCACTGAAGTCATGGAAAATTCTGGAGCTGCTGATGACAGACAACATCCACGTCTCCTGTCTTGGCTTACCTCTCTTTCACATTCCTCAGGTCACACTTCTTTATGCTTCTTCCTGGATTTGGCAGATCCTCCCCCCCCCCTCCCCACTCTTTCCTGTTCTTTCCCCCCCACCCCACTCTACCCCTTCCTGCTATATACCTGCATGGACAAGCCTTTGCCTGCCTCTGCAATCCTCTCTCAAACACTCTCTTTTCCTCCCCACCGTAAATGTCAAAATTCGCCCAAGGGCCCCCAACCCAACAGCAGAATGTGTCTAATTCTAGCCTCGGCTTTACAAAAGCACAGTGTTCTCAAATGACATTCTGTGACATACAGACTCAAAGGACATGCTCGGAGAAAACCACTCAACACTGGTGACTCATAATAACGAATAATAAAAACTAAACAACAACATAATAAAAAAACTAAAAATGTTAACAGACTTAAGTTGCTCATAAAGTCATCTCTTCAAACATTTCTTCCAACCAGTCCTGTGACTTTGAACCCGGTGTTATGAATAATAAATGAATGATGCTGATGGGAGGTCCAGCAAAGCAGAACCATCACCTTTGAGCTTATCTTATTGAAACCAGGTCAGTGTTTTCATGTCTGCTTTTTTATCTCGATCTCATTTAAAACCCTCTCTCTTCATTTCGTTTCTCCCTGGAAACTTTGGTTACATAGAGGTAAATGTTTTCCCTCCCATATGTCTCTAATAAAAATGTTCAAAACGCCAGTAGGCAGATTTATCTTTTGCCACCTTTATCTTTGCTCACTATGATGTCCAGCCCTCTACCCTCCATTCAACCCCACCATTCTCTCCTCACCTTGATACTACTCCCCTCCTCCTCCTTCCCTAACCACTCATCCATGCTTCTCTCCCACATCTCTCCCTCCTTCTGCTTTCATATGTTTTTAACGTCTCTACATTATTACCAGATTCTTGGAGCTGGAGGAGGTGGATGAGATGGTGCCAGGGTAGCAGAGGTGCCGATATTTAAGCTTCAACACCCCAACAAACTTGCAGAAACCTCCTCCACCTAGACACACACACACATATATAATCATCCTTGGCTTCCCACCATATGATGTTTTATTTCCTCCATTATCCTAAAAACACCAGCACTTAGAACGCCTACCTGGACCATCTGCTTCTGTAAACACCCACAGCGAGACTCATCGACTTGGTCAAAAAGTGGGATTTTCTTTCAGACTGAAGCGTGGTAACAATGCCCAACTTTGTTCTATTTGTGTATCTGTTATGGAAATTGAAGCTACTCTAATTTTGTGTTGCCTGCAGACATTATGCGGTTAACATAGCTGGTATAGTCAAGAATCCACTTGTAAATGCTTGCAAGTCTAAAAAGCCGAGCTCAGGATTCTCAGGTCAAACAAGACTAAGTATTCATTACCTTTTTGTTCTCCAGGACACACTTTATTAATAAAAACAAGGGAACAAATCACTCCTCACACTGTCTGCCAGCGCGGTTGCCATGATTAAAGTGATACAAGGACACTCTGACACACTCCTTTCTTCTGCTTCATTTTTCTTTTGATCTCGGTATGCTGGCGGGTCGCTTTGCATCCTCGTGCCAGTTTTGCCACATCTACTCTCTGTGTTCTTTATTGTTATCGCTGTCTGTCATCTTTGGATCCATGCGAGTCGGACACGATCGTCACGTCATCACTTCAGCGTTTCTGATTTCGTAAATATATTCTTGATGTGTTATCTTTACTGGACATGGGGTTTGCATAAGAACAGAGACATAGAGGCATGTTTTTATCGGAAATGTTGCAAGAAGAGGAGGAAGATCCTTGTCTAGATGTATTTGTAGCTTGTAGCTACAAAAAAGAGAAAATTTGGCAGAATCACTTCGGTCTATAAGTTGTTATTGTTATAAATTCTTTGTATTATCTTTTAGATTTAGATTTTTGGTCTCCCCAAAACCCAGTCTCCACAAAACTACTCTCCAACTAAACTGCATTCTCAATTACTTTTTGAGAGAAATGTATTTTCTGTTGGATGACGCATCACAAATGCATTTCTCGTATTGTTGCCACTGACTTTACGTCACTCTTGTCCTTTTCAGCCAACCAATCATATGTCAGATGGGGTGGGACTTGTCATCCTTGTAACCCAGAAAATAAAGGAGAAGACATTGTTGTATTTTAATCTAAACTGAACAAATTTTTCTAACCCTAGCAATGTCATTTTGGTGCTGTGGTTGGTGAGTTATCCACCAATCCTAAGGTTGGTGGTTCAATCCCTGCCCCCCTCCATTTGTCAAAGTGTCCTTGGGCAAGACACTGAAACCCAAATGACTCCCATTGGAAGGCTTGTCGTCATTGGTGTGTAGCTGTGTGTGAATGAAAACAGAAATTGTAAACTGTTTTGTAGAACCAAGCTGAGGTTAAAAGGCGCTATATAAATGCAGACCATTTACTTTTTTTCCTCCATCACCCTCTGCTCTCTTGCCCTCGCCGCCAACACTCGTCTTTCTCTCTTTCTCCATCCACGATAACATCCCGCCGTTATCGTCTGTTTGTCATTGACGCCGGCGTCTCTTGCAGCAAACCCTCGAGGTCTCACCTGCACCTCTCCCCCACCCACCTAATACCACACATCTCCCACAGCGTCTCTATCTTCCATCTCCTTGAGTTGCAGGTCTGTGCAGGTCGAGACGCACGTTGTTTTGTCTCTCTCGGGTTTCACACATTCCAGATACTATCACCGGGCTCCAGTTAGCTTAGCTGATAGCCATCTCGACAAAGGCAGTCAATCACTTAGCAGACAATGACGGATGTTGCCCTCTGAGTCAGGCCTGATGCCCACAGATGAAAGGCCCGTACCAGGTGTGGCCTTGTTACGCTGGAGAGTCACGCGGTTATCTCCTCAGACAGCTTCGCTCGCTCGTCGGATATATTTTACATTTCGCTCGCAGACTCGCCAGTCAAGTGTCCCTGAAATCACTTAAAATGAAAATGAGTGGTGAATATTTAAATCTTAGCTCCATTTACCTAATTATTTCATCTGTTGTCTCCCCATTTCATTTCTAATCACATCATCATCCGAGCTATGAATAATAATTTAATGAAGAATTAATGAATATGAAAAACGTTCTGCGTGGCAGATTGGAATTTTATGAGGATCAGAATATTGCACCTTCTAAAAAGTCTCCGGCGAGTCGATGTGTAAATGAGTAAATCACATCTTTGTCAGAGAAATGTCAAATTTACGAGAAGGGGCTTAAAAAATCCGAGCTTGTAATTGAAATTGTTAACGGTTGAAATATCCCTCCTGTTTCGTTCTGCCGCTTTCAAGCTCTGTCCTTACGGCCTTCGTTTATTTGGTAACTGGTGGACAGTGTTCTCATTGTCAGTTTATTTTTGTGTGTGTGCATGCCTATGTGTATCTATCCACCTCTAATCCAGCCTTGGGCCGCCTCTCTCCCCTGCAGGCTCAGTGTCAGCAGCTTGACTTTGATGTCAAGCCACAATTTATTCGTCTGTCTCTGTGGACTCCCCTGTTGTCCACATAATGTCAGGCAATCAATAATAATGTGACCCACCGATCTACCCCGCCTGCCCACTGCTTTACTTATTCACCCCCCTGGCTTGCACTGTTCCAATCTCTGACCTGCCCCTGCCCCCTAAAAACACCCTCCCGTCCCCTGTCCTTCCCACTTTTACCCAATAACTCCTGTCTAGCTATGACAATAACCTCTATGTCTGTTACCAAGGCAACATACAGCTCCCCTAAAGCAAAGGCAAACCACTGCTCCTCTTGTTTAAAAAAAAAAAGGTTGTTCCTAATGGAAACAGAACGGGATGGTTAGAGCGTACGCCATCGAGAAAGAAAAGAATTAAAAAAAGAGAGGACGGATCAGCTGTTTGTTCATGAATATGTTTAGTACTTTGCCCCTCTTTTGAGCCCCCCGCTGAATTTATGTGGAGGTAATAGAGAATGGGAGAAGAGACAGGTGTGCCATTATGGTGCAGATTAGTGAGGAATGCTGGAAGGTTAACTCAGCTGGGAGTTGGCGAGCTCAGATGTGTACTTGTGTGCACTTGCAAACTCACATATCCCCTTGGGTTAACGTTAAAATGTGTGCGTATATAATGCGTGATCTGCATACCATTTACAATATGTGTGTGTGCTCGCCCTCTCCATATGCTGAATGATATTTGAAACATGCTCTCGCCGGGTGTGTAAATATGTGTGTATGTGCATACCACAGCTTTCTTCCATCTCCTAGCCTTACCCATGTATGGGTGAGAGTTAGCCCCACGCTATCTCCTTGTCTCCAGCTTATCTGCTCGCCTGTCTTGAAGTGTTGGTGCAGAAAATAGAAACTGCTTATTGGAAATGCATTCTGTTTTTTTGTTTTTTTCTTCCTTGTGTAAAATATGCATTTCTACCATGTGCCACAACAGATAATGCGACGTGAAGTGAGAATGTAGGATGCTTTTAACTGCATATTACAAGGACGCTTTATCTTCCTAATAAGGAGTTTATCTGCACGAGAATCCTGCTGGCGTTAGTTTGAGAGAGAAAGTTATTTTTAAAAAAAGGCAGCCTGCATATAAATGAGCATGCAGCTACAATGTCTACACCTGTAAATATGCTGCAGTTTGCTATGTGTGCACATTAGTGTGCATATTTTAGCCCTCACAGCCAACACTGTACAGTATGGTTGTTAGTGGGTCTTTCCAGTCCCCAGCCGGTCTTACACCATCCAGTCAGCCAGCCATGTGGTCCCTCTCCACTCTAATTAAACTCACTGTGGTTACAAACTCCAACCAGAAAGACACAACCTCAGTGCCAGAATCCGTGTCAGCTGCTGCCAAGACCTGTGTGTGTGTGTGTGTGTGTGTGTGTTAGAAAGAGAAAAATTGAGATAGAGAGAGAGGAGAGAGAGAGGAGAGAGGGCTCATAACCATATTTGCTTCTCATTTTACTCTGTCAAGACATAGCGTGGAAGAGCCTGCCAAGGCACAAGAGGAGCAGCGGGGAAAAACAAATAAAAATGTGGAAAAAGGAGACAAAGAAGGATCTGCAGTAGACAGCGTATTCGAATGGCTGCCTGATGGAGGGAAAGAGGGAATTTAGTGGATTTAGAAATCAAGGAGAAGAAAGAGCGGAATGCAGGAGAATAGTAATTAACTCTGAATTATTCTATCTCTGAGGGATCAGGAGGGGATTAATTGAGGCTTTGGTTTGGATTCTGCACCTTTCACTCTGTTGCAGCATGGGAGTCTGGTTCCTGTATGGAAACGTGTGTGTGTGTGTGTGTGTGTGTGTGTGTGTGTGCACAGGCTTGTGTGTTTATGCCCGCATGTGTCTCGCTGTAGTCCATAAGGCTCCGTGTGTCTGTGCCAGTGGGCTTGTGACCATATCTGCCAGCCAGCCAGTGATTGTGTGTGTACTGGTGTGTGACTTTGTACCCCCCACTTACTGAAGTTCATCCAAGCATTATAAGTTAATCCGCCATAATAGGCAAAAAGACAGAACGTGGGGGAAGTGGTAGGTAGAGGAGAAGGAACCGGGGTTGGGAGGTGGGGCATCAAAAGGTAGTGGATGTGTGTGTGGGTAACATTCAGCTATGTGTGAGGTATGCCAGTCAGGAGAGTACAGATTTAGGGCGAGACAGACCGTTTTAAATCCTCAGTTTATACGCTGTTGGGACAGCAAGTGTTGATAGCCCAGCTGGGGAAACAGCTAATGTCGTTCAGATTAAATCACGGCTTTGGCTGCTCCGCTATCACAACTATAAATCTATCCAAAGATGATAAGAACATACTGATTTAAAATGTTTTTTTTTAGTATGAAGAGGTAAGAAAGATAAATTGAAATTTAGTGGTTGAGGTGACGCGGAGGTCAAGCATTGGCAGTGAATTTACGCTGTGTGTGGAGAGAGAAAGAAAACATTGCAGTGAGGCTTTTATTGAGTGTGTGCCAGGCGAAAAGACGTATACTCCTGGCACACAATGAATGAGTTCACCTTTTAGCTGGGATTTCCAGTATCCCTCCACCTCCCACTGAGTGTTGCCACTGTCAACACTGTATAAGTCTGTTTGTCCAAGACAGAAGGAATCAGGGGGGGTAGGGAGAGCAGGGAGGGCTGGAGGGCAGGTGCAAGGGTAATTTTCTGATGGCTGAGGAGTGGAGGTAGGCTTTACCCTCGCTGTCTGAAAGCACTGACCCGTACTGTATACAGCCTGGCTCCCTATCTCTTGATTTCTCCCTTTCCTCTGCCACTTTTTTTAACTGTGGTCTCGCTTGCATTTGATTTTCTCAAGCTGTTATCATGCACTTGAGTATGTTTCCTGTACCATGCACACACAAAAAAACCTTTTCCGTCTCGAGCTTTCATTTACACACCCCTGTGCCCTTTTCTTTCTGCTTCGCCCTATCTCCCTGCCAGTAGGTTTTCTCCTTCATCTGTATCCCTCTATCTGTCCCTCGCACACAGGCTTTACCAGCCTGCTAAGCACGATGGCCTGTTTTTAAAAATGGAGCAATGGATGGATAAGAAAACAGCAAAGGGATAAGGGATGTTGAGAAAGGAAAGAAAAGGGGAATGAATCAAGGCGTACTCCAGTGGCCTGTTATCTCATTACAGCGGTACCGGCTTGTCACGCCCGACTGACTGGCCCCCTAAGGAGCACCCTCACCCCCTTATAAGACCCCCTTTATTCAGCAAGCGCTCTCGTATTTCAGCTTGGGCACAAAGGAGGGCAATTCTCTCCGGTTTCTGAGCTGTCCACACCAGATTTGTGTATCCTGGCTCAGCCGAGGCACACATTCGAACGTACAGCACGGGCACCGGGACATACACAGCAGCCTTGTTAGTCGCTAGTTATGAAATGATGCTTGCGGATAATGGAGGCTAATAGGGAGAGTGGATATCCATTTGTTCCACCATTTTCTCCCTATTCCATCCCTCTTGTACGGTCCCATGCGGGTATTAGAAGAGGAATTCAAGAGGGAACTGCTGTCAGCTGAAGTAGTGGAAATGGTGTTCCTCTCTCTGGCTTTTCTCCCTCTTCTGCCAAAATGAAGGCTCATTAGAAGTGAAGGGAGGGCTGTTTCTAAATGAGATGGGCAGAGTGCTACTCAGCACTCCTACGGAGAGAGAATGAGAGACAGGAGAGAGGAGGGGAAAGACAGCGAAAGAGGATGCAGCAGAGAGAGAGAATACAGACAGAGTGGTTCTGTTGAAGTGGAGCAAAAAAAAAAAAAGGCATATGAAAAACGCATACGGGCAAGAGAGGTGTCACCTTTTAATTGATGTATCAGATAACGGCAAATGTGGAAAAATCGTGATAGCTAGTGTGAAAATTACCCCGATCCCTTTTGCACAAAACCTTCAAATCAACAGCTTTCAGTTAGCAATGGTTAAACGTCTGTTCAGCCTGCTGCTGACCTCCATTACCGCTTCATTTGTGTTTTCATGCAGGCAAACTCACAATTTGCTTCCTCCCATCAGCATTGTGTCACAAAAAGTGATTTTATTGCATTTAATGGCAACATAAAGTTTCGTTTCTGCCGCACTGAGACGCTCATCAAATCGCCGTTTAACGATCATGAAGCCAATTGACGTGCAGCGACACGGCGTCGTCCCCGTCGTGCAAACTGTTACACCGACATCAGCGGCGCAACTAACAATTCTTTTCATCGTCTGTCACATGCTGTCCGACCGACTGATTCATCATCGCAGCCCCTCCGTTTGACATTAGAGTGAGTGATCACAGGGGAGGGAGGGTGAGAGACACGAGAGAGCTGTCATCTTCACATTTGTGCCACACAGCTTTTGACTCGAGCAAAGATTGGTAAGCGAGCTGTAGCGTCTCGGTGTTATTTACCCATAGGTCCTCTCTTTGTTTACTTCAGCTTGTGCAGTGTGTGTGTGTAACCCGTCCACCCAGGAAAAGGGCCTTTGTGAGGCTAACAAAACACCTCGGTGCTACAATTCGGCATGAGGTGACTGTCGGAAAGAAGGTGTCAGGGGGGGGTGGGCGGTAGTGTTTGAGGGATTCAGCTGTTGAGATATGAAGGGCAGGCAGGAGGGTTGGTGTGTGATTCAGTGTTAGTGGATGTAATAGTATGGCACCGTAAATAGGCCACTATATATAGTATATATGTATAACTTGAGACATTCATCTCATCAGTATTAAAATACACATGGGTTGGCACGATTGCCCGTTTTAGTCTTTACTCTGTGTGTGTGTGTGTGTTTTATGATCCAGAGCAGTAATCTGAGCCCCACAGGGAAACATGTTGGCCCGTTTTCACCTTTTCCTCACCTCACAGCTTATCTGAAATCTTATTTCCCTTCTCAAACAAAAGCGTCTGGATCTGTGACTCTTTTTCTTTATCTTAATCAAACGCACTGTAAGCTGTTGTCATTCCAGAGAGCCACACACACACACACACACATATATACGAGCGCTTTAATAAGCACATTCCACTGGGTTTTTCATTACAGTAAACGGGCGTAAGAGCTACCGTGTGCGTGTATTTATCTGCGCGGTATGTTAGGAAATGACTTGCAGAATGAATTGATTCGAGGATAGAGGGAGAGGGGAAGCGGGAGAGACGGCAGAGGCGGCAGCACTTTGTCCTAACCCTTTTAGTGAGATTAACTGTAGTCTTAATGTCTCTCCCCTTTATTTATACTGCGTCAGCCTCTCCGCCCTCTCCTTCTCTCTCCGTCCTCTCTCTGACAAGCTGGCCTAACTGTAAAAGACAGAGGTGTCATTCGGATTTTGTTCGTATGAAACAATCTGACTGCACCAAAATGAAAACAGACCAAACAGAGATGTCACATTCTACTCTGTCCTCTAGAAAATTTGATTTACATACAGGTAATTGGCAGATTGAATGTTTTGCATTAACATTTGAAAGTGGCAGCACTTGGTTAAGGGTAGGGAATGTGTTTTTGTCATTGTGTTTTTTCATTTTTGTGCTTTTATTAGATGGATGCATAGAGAAATGGACAGGAAATGTAGACATGCAGTAGACATCTGGCGAAAAGACGACCGCTTAGGTCACGCTAACCACTCGCCCATTAGGTCGCCCCAGAAAAACATATTTAATATTTCAAACCATAACCTTAAATGGCTTTTGTTGGATGCAACTAACTGGAAGGATGAGAACCCTGGTCTCCTGTGTCACAGTTGTTCACTTTGTACATTTACCATCAACCCGTCCTTCCTTCTCCAAGCAGAGTTCGGTGCAGTTGATATGCAAAAAAAAAATAAAAAAAAGTTGCTCCAGAGCATAATCCAACCAGCGAGTGTCACAATTTATCCATGTATAAAGTGAGTCTGTCTTAGTCTAGCATCATAAAAATTGTTACAGGAGATAGCAAAAGTCCTTGATGATAAACAGTATCCAAAATTGACATAACAGCATCCACCCTGCTCTGCGCTGTTTTGTTGCCACTAATCCATACTAACCTCGAGCCATGGGAGCTTCGCCTTTGATAAAAACAGACGAGAAGGACACCGCTGAGGACAAGGTCTCCTGCAGACACGCTTTCTTTTTTCTTCTTCTTCTTCTCTCCTTCTTTATTTCAATTATTTCCCTTTACACACTGAAAGTGATTGACCTCAAGATAGGCACAATTACCGAGACGCCAGTGCTCAGGAAAAGTGGAGCAACAAATACCGAAATGCAAAATGTTCAATATTTTCATTTGAGGTGGGTAAGTGTCTAAATTGCTTCAGCGTCTTGAGAACCCGCCGAATGCCACAAACTTTATAAACCTTGAGCGCTATAATGAGATTTGTAATTCTGTCACGTTTGGACCTGAATTTGTTGCTCCACCTTGTAACAACCAATGTATTCAAAGGGAAACTCTTTCCCATAAAGGTCAGCTTAGTAGTCTTTGGGGGAGTATTAATCATCCTGTTTAATGTTTCACCCCTTGAGAGAAACATGTCGATTCTGATATCATCTTGTGCTTGAACACTACAGATTTCGAACAGAAAAGCTTTTTTCTTTTACAGACTGGGGCAATGAAGTTACTTAGCAAAGGGGTTTATCAAAAAATGCTGTTGGGTATGCTATGGGAAACATAGAGTCTGGCTTTTATGGAGGCTCTTGGTAGGGACTAAAATGCAGCATACAGGATAAACCTTGCCTCTTTGACGTCACCCATAGACTGTATAAAAGATGGACGTAGCTACCGTGATGTCACCTGTTGGTTTCTGCACTGAGAAGATGAAGCCAGGGTTTTGCTACTTCCTGGTTGACATCTTGGAATTTTGGAGCCAGTGACGCAAAAATCGTCGGAGGGGGGCGGAGCCATAGGAGCAGCGATTGGTCAGACGGATTGAGAGGCGGGCCCTCTCTGCCCGCCCACATTTACCGCCTTCTGCTCGCTTCGTCTGCATCGTCGCTGCCGACTGTCAATCAAGCCAGCCACGCCCCTTGAAAACTAATTCTAAAAAATCCTGAGCTGTAGGAATACGGTATTTCATGATCTGTAATCACTTCTTTTCCAATTCAAGTCTATGGGAGCCAGGGCTTTTTGGAGCCAGGACTAGCAGACGTAGTGATATTGCAGGTTTTTGACACTTCCAGGTTGTCTTCATTTTTCAGGGCCGGTTGCTACGTCCATCTTTTATAGTCTATGACGTCACCCAGCTTTTTGAAACTTCCATACGATGGGATCAAATACTAAATTACAGGAAGTGCCGAGCACCGCCCCCCAGTTTCTCCATGTGTGTGGAAACCCAGCGCTGGTTGTCAATCTCTTGTCATTCATCCATCATCTTTTCCAGGGCTGCCCTTGCCTTTCTGGGGTCCTGTGAGCAATTTATAATCTTTACTGCCTCTCTCATCACTGAATGCACCTCATTAGGGTACCCCATTATGGACGCCAGCAACATTAGCGACAACATATGCAAGCAGATTGCCTCTGCCAAACACTGCATATCATTCGGGCCCATTAAAGCAAGTCATTTACCTTGATAAATAGGTAGAGGCTTAGTGGAATTGAAAACACACAGGGGACCCTCTCTGTTCCTCGCTTCATCTTTTTTTTTTTTTTCCCCCTTCTCCTTTACTTCTATTTTAACTCCTTCTCCCACATCTCTCTTTCCCAAGACCCTCTAACTTTCTCAACTTATTGTCATCCAAACTTTGCATCACACTGCTTAACTCTGCTCAAACTCTCATTTCTTTTCCTTTTTTTTCCTTCTTCTGCCTTACCCTCTATATTCCTGCCTCCTCTCTTATCCTATTTCTAAATTTTATTTTTTGCCGGGGGCTTTGTTTCAAGGAAGGAGGAGAAAGACTGGGGGAGAGAGAGAGGGGTAGGAGAGGGGGGGAGAAAAGGACAGGCTATGTTAATTGGAGTGCCTCGGGCGAAAGGGATTGAAGGAAGAGAGCGAAGAGGGAAAGGAGGCCCAGATTCAGGGGGCCTGAAACATTAAATATTAACACCTTTTCTCATCTCTGCCCCTTTAGTGACATCCACTGATTGGGTTCTCTCTCAGTCGATCAGGACACACACACCCTCTCTCTCCCCTTTTCCCTCTTACACCAAATTGAGTTCCCTCTGAAAATGAAAGGCAGCCAGGAGGAGACATACTGCGGTAATTGGCGACCCTCTCTGCTTTGTGCCCTTTGATTCAAAAAGTAATGAAATTCTACTTGATATTTTTATCCGATCTTGCATGTAATTCACCGCTATGTCCCTGTTTTTTTTTTTTTTTTTTGCTTTGTTACCACCGCTGTACCAAGACCCAGATGTGAGCTCTAATAGGAGCAAAGATAGCGGCTATTGTCACGCTAACTCACTGTTAATGGAGTCAGATATAATGGCACCAGATTGTGTCAGCTAAAAGATATTAGCTTTATGAATGACCTAGATATTCCGTGTGAGAGATGAGTTCGGTTTTACTCAGCTAACTTTAATGGGGGAAGGACACTCGCAGAGAATCCTTTGGTTTATCAGTGAAGCGATATATCAAAGCTACTTTTTTCAGAAGCACTTACACAGCACTAAAAACTCACAAGACTCATGCATTCATAGCTCTATTTATAATCTCTTTATAAGATGCCTCAGCTTTGTTTTATTTTTTTCTTCCCAACTACTGCTTTCTGCAGGATGGGATGGAAGACTGCAGTGTCAGCTGGGCAAATTCATATTCCACTCATGCGCTCTGTCTGGTTTTTTCGTCTCCTTGTTCGTACCATCTATCCTTGTCCTGATTCTCTCCTCCTGACTCATGTTCAAAGAGGACAAACACACCCTCCGCTGCACCACACAAACACTCCCATTGGCCCCGCATAGCTCCGAACTCCTGTGTTTAAATGGGGTTGACTTTTCACCCCGTTGCCGGAGCAGCGAGAGTGGCGAGGGGGAATCTCCCCGGCAGACAAAAGGCTGTGTGACGGGCCAACCTTGTAGCCCACTTCACGCTGTTTGTCTTGAGCTCCTAAACTGCGGCGAGATGACACAACACACACACTTGTAAAGCTGTGATTTATCTGATGCGACTGCACACGCTGCGATGTTACCCCTTTGCCCTCCGCTCCAACACAACAGACGCCGTCATGCACACGGGCGGCTCGGCATCATTTGCAGAGTCATCAGACTTTGTGATGACTTGGGGCTCTGCGTTTTACGGCGTTGAGTAAGATGCACAGATGCTAAGATGGCAAGGTTTATGGCAGCAGAGAAGACTGATGCGAACCCTGGTTAATTGCTAATAGCTTTGTGTTTGACTCAGCTGCATTACGTCAACGTCAAGTCCCTGGGAACATCAGACAGTCTAAACTAATTTCCTCCTTCCCTCCTTCCTTGCTTTGCCCGATTTCTCTCCTCACTTGTTTTGAACGGAGCTCGACCTCTGAAACACTTCATTATTATTGAAAACAAGCTTTGCACTTCAGCCACAAAAGGTGAAAAGACATCAAGAAAGAAGGTTGATGTGTGAATGATAAAACTACAGCCTGAGAGAGGAGACAAATTTAGCCAAATCGGCACAATAAAGGTTATGGGATTCTTATCTAACATATAGTAAAATTTGTTTCCCCGCCTTATAGTCCCGTCTCTTGTCTTCCATCTTTTAAAACCCAGAGTAGCTGGTGGTTTTAGTGTCAATAAATAAAGTTGTAAAACACAGCCTGCCCTGCGAGAATTAGATAACCTTCAGCTGCAACATGAGCGTGATGCTGCAGGGCCCCAGGTGTGGGTTTTTACTTCTACTCAGGTGGTACATGGGTACAAGCCCAGACAGGAAGACAGACAGGCTCCTTCTTATCTCGTAATTGCGCAGTTTCATGTGGCACCCGAGCATCCAGATCCGTCTATCTCGCCTTTAATCGAGACCCCCTCCTTCCCATATCCGGATATAACACATAAAATACAGGCAATCCATAAAACATGAGGGCGCCCGGTTTCGCCGAGCAATGAAACACAAGCACTAAACATGTTGTTGTGTTTGACTCCAATTAAAGGCTCAGATATCATCTCTGAAATACAACAGACCTCTGCTATCGTCTTGATGTTCTGACTACTGAGCTTTTTGAGAATGGTCAGATAATGTGTGCAGGACTGAGGCTGAGTTTCTGATTGCTGTAATTGGTAGTTTGGAGTGCTGCTGTCTGCGTGATACCAGGCAAAAAAAAAAGATCTTAAAGTTTTTCTGAGGATTTCTGTACAGTTCGTTACAGTCAACCTCTGGCTGTTTGACTGAGTTTGTTTATTCAAAGAAGTCATTAATTTTTATCAACTTAAAATCCTCTCTTTGGTATAGGCTCAACAAGCAGACCATTCCTTTCCAAATTAGAACTGTGGTTACTGTATGAGGCAATTAAGATAAATACATAAGATTTTGTCTGTGGAAAAGGTTCATCAGGGGCTCCTATGACTTTTGTATGAACATACTTTTCCAGTCCTACTTGGGAACACTTTCTGCAGGACAACCTAAAAGTAGGATACAAAGAACAAACAGCTATCTTTGTGCCATTAGGAACTGATCCCCACTGTTCATATCTGATATATCATACACTGATCAACATTAAAACCATTGGCTGGTCTTGTGATTGATCATTATGTCACCATGTTCTGCTGGGAAACCTTGGGTCACGGCACTCCTGTGCACAATACTTTGATACGTACCGCCCAGCTGAACATTGTTGCAGGGCTAGGACCTAAAGGATTCACCTCCAACCACCCAGACACCACAGGACGCCCCAAGAGGTCTTGTGTTAGTCCCTCTACGATTCATCGCCGTGTTGGCAGCACAAAGGGAGCCTGCACAATACTAGGCAGGTGGTTTTAATGATGTGGCTGATGGATGTACATCTGCATGGGCACCACAAGTAGATACGGTATCAGACTATCAGTACATCAGAGTATTAGATGTTTTATCATGTTTAAAGTATCATGTGGTGGAACTGGAGCTTAAGACTTTTTTAATATTAAAGGATGTATGTAAATAAGTTACCAGTTTAAAGAAATAACTCTTTATATTTTGTGTTTCCACTCCAGTGTTGTCTCTGCTGCTACATTCTTCTTTCTTCTCTCTGCATCGCGCTTTCGGCATCTCTCTCTGTAATTGTATCCCATGAATATTGTAAACAACAGTGGGGTTTTAATTAGCATCAGATACATACTCGTTTTTCTCCATCAAAGGTCAACACTTAGCAGGAAACCAACAGACATGGCAGCGCTTAGTTTGCATGGATCTGGTATTGATAGACGTACTACTGGAAGTCTCCAAGGAGACAGACAGTGACTGGATATTGTATCTGTGTCTGTCTGGGTTTTCACAATATGTGTATATTTTTACTTTTTGTCGCCTTGGTTGCTAAAAGTTTTACTTCTACAAATTGTATGGCTGTTTTTTTTTTCCTATTGGGAAACTTCCTTTTCTCTCTGCCTCCCTGTCTGTCATCTCTGTGGTTTGAGGTCCCACTGTGTCTTTCTCACTCTCTCCCTTGCCCTCTCTATGTGGCGTTCATTGTCGGTGTGTGGGATGTGTATGTGCGATGCGTGTCTGCTGTGTGCATTTTGCAGCAGCTGCCGTTCCTGTGCTGCACCTGTTCTCGTCTCATCAGTCAGGCGTTGATAGACTCCAGGCCTTACAAGGACCCACCCTGACACTGGTAGTCTGACCCAGCCTGCCCCCCTTTGCTCACACACTCACACACATATTTTGCAGTATACTACGCTCATGTCGCTATTCATCTTAAACTGTCACCGACTCAAACGCTGAGAGGGAAAAGCAGAATTTCTCCAGACCACCTTAAATCGTTTTTTTTATGTCCCTGCAGTGTAAACGCTGTATTCACAACGCAGCCACGACTACTGCACATAGTTAGTTTTGGCCACTTTAGCAAACACAATCTTCTTTACCGAGAGCACCCGCTGGAGAACCTCTTTCTATTTATTTTTCTGATTTACATGCGGTCCTCTCGGGTACAATTCTATGATGGAGCGAGTTTGTCTGCCAAAATGAAACTGAACAAACTGAATTTCCTGAGCAGTGCAAAGTGTTCCCTTCTCGCTGAGCAGGCGGAGTAATGTAAGCGCTGAGCGAACGTGAAAGGCCGCAAGCACCATGTTTGAGTCTGGAACATTAATGGGTCATTATCAGTGTTGGGGAACTGAGGGAGCCCGGCCACGCCCCGCTGCCACAACTGTACTCATATCCACAGAGCCTCTGGCTTACTGATTACTCCTGTTAGCCAGTCACATGGTGTCTACGGTGATGGTGGTAGTGATTTATAATGTGTGATGGGAGTGAATCTTTTGTCGGAACTGACTAGTGATTAATTACATCCTTTAACACCAACACAGCAACAAGTACCAAGCTATTATCTATCTACTCCCACTCTTCTTGGAGTTGCTTTGTGACAGTGCAAAAGGGAACATTGTGGGTTGTAGAAGTTTCATTGGAAATAGTTTACAAGATCGAATACATAAACACTTTTTAAATAATGGACATTTTTTAAGGATGTGTACACTAGTTATTGTTAGTGATGCACAATATTAAAATTTCTGGCCGATACCGATATCCGATATTAAGATTTCTGATATCGCTGATAACCGATATTACCGATGTTGATATTTAATTTTTGTTCATACCGAAAAATGAGTATAAGTAAGCACTGTGACAATGTCAAGACTATTCAAAAGAAGCCCAAATCAAATTAGACCACATAGTCTTCTTTATTACGTAACAAAAGTAAAACATATTTAAATCATTTTGGCATATTTAACGTTGAAGTCCAGGACCATTTAAGTCAAAAAATCTGTGAAATAGCAGCAATATCAAATGTATAAATGAAGGGGCTAATGTTAGACAAGCATCAGCTAAATTTGTTCACCGATACTGATATATCGGGGGAAAAAAACACTAATATCGGCCGATACTGATGCGGTCGTCGAAATATCGTGCAACCGCTGATTCAAAAAAATTCCTTTAGAGTTTCACTAATGACTGATGAACAATATACATCTAGATTTAAAAAAAAAAAAAAAGATTAAAATGAAAAAACAACAATGTACGATAATAAAGACCGACTTAAAGCTCAATAAGATAAACAAAGCAATAAAACTGAATAATATTTAACATAATCTGAAATATACATACAGCCTCAAAAGCCGCTGCAGGCTCTGAACACAAGACAAGTATGGATTCTGCTGGAGACATCAGCAGACAAAAAAAAAAGGAAGAGATGGAAAAATAATTCTAAACATTTTTGGAAAAGCTGCTGATCAGTGGAAAGTGATGAAAAATGGAAGTTACTGCTGCGTGTTGTCTTTCATTAACCTCGTGCTGTAGGTGACTCAGTCCTTGTGACATTGAGGCAGTGTCTTCTGCAGCTGGACGCTGTTTGCTTTGCCAACAGTCGGACACACTAATCCTGTTAGAGGCCAAATATGTTTTGGACCACACACACACACACACACACACACACACACCTACACCTACTGACATTCTTTGCCCGTCAGGTACCGCGTTGCACTCCTCTCGCTGCTTCTCTCTTCTCGATGATCTTCTGTGCACACTCCTTGTCCCAGTGTTGGCGCCGGTGCACCATTTTTATAGACAGTTTTTATGACACATGCTGGCTGAAATCTTAACACACGTCTTCCTGGACCCCTAGTGCTATCATCCAGGTGTGTAGAGTGGGCTTAGTTACCCAGAACATCCATCAATCTTCACCTGAGCCGTGTTTGGGTTAGCAGAGAGACAGGGAGCGGAAGGCTATGGTGGTTTCAGTGAGAGGCTCTGGTTGGTGAGTGATAGTGGCTGTCATGTAGGTACGGCACACATAAACACACACACACTGTCTCTTGTTCTTCCTTCTTCCCTTTCTCCTCTTTTTTCTATTTTCTTTGTTCTCTCCTTTTGCTGCCCCCGCATCCTTTTTTTATTTTTCTGTCTTTCCAAAACACACATGCACACAGTAGACACAGAGGCAAGTTTGTGCACTGGGTATTAAAGAATGCTCTTTGAGAATTTGGGATAAGAAGGGTAGAATCGAAGAGAGATCCTGGTTTGATGTCCAGAATACAGCAGTAGTAGGTAAGGTGAGAGCAGAAGAGAGGGATGGATCTTTTCATAACGAGGGGCATCTCATTATGATGTGTGAGAAAGAGAGAGAGAGAGAGAGAGCTTGAAGGAAAAAGGCAAAACGAGGCAGAGTATTAAAGACGGGTTCACATTAACTTTTCAGTAGATGTGGGACTGACACGACTCCGTGGGTCTCCTCCTCTCTGCCACGCTGCCTTGACTGCAGACTCGGAAATATTTTTCTGCCTGCAATGTACTTAACCGTAGCTTTTTTGGGGGGGCGGTTCGGTCGCTCATAAATATGGCATGCATTATAGATATACTGTAAGAGTGTCTCTGTGTGTGTGTGTGTGTGTGTGTGTGTGCGCGCAGGTCGCAAGCTGACCGTCTTGTTCCCATCTGTCTTTTTTTTTTTTACCCCATCACACACCACCTCACACACACACTTTCCCTCTCTTTGGCTAAATCCGATTATTTGGCCTGCATCAGCTAAAGAGACCCCCATGCAGCCTGGCTCTACCCCCCCCGCCTCCATCCAACAGCCCCTCTTTCTTTCTTCTCTCTCGCACACACACACATGCACAGAGTGACAGCCAACAGCCTGCGTCCCTAAATACACAAACACACACACACACACACACACACAGATCGGACAGCAGACTCCCTAATTACGCTTTAATTGCCTGTCTCTGTCTGTCCAGCTGCCTCATGTGTAAAACAGAGCAGCGGCCTGATTGATCGCTCTGGACTCAAAACATATTGTGAAAAGATGCATTTTAAAGAACGAAAGAAAAGATTGAGACAAAGAATTGCAATCAATGAGATATAAATGAGAGAGGAGGAGGCTGGCAAAGAGAGAAGGATGCGATACAGATGGGCTCTGATATTATTTCTTCCTCTCAGACACCAACACCGGCGCATCATCTCCCGGTAGATAGTTTGTTATGTAATTTATTCTATCGCTTTCACGCAGACTGTCTTGACTGATGGTAGTCGACTGTTATTATCCCATGAAGGAAAAAAATTAGGGATTTTAGCAGTTCTGAAAGGAAGGGTTCAGCAGTTTTATTTCCATTATGTCTGGCAAATGTGTGCCAGTGGTAGAAAATGTGTATAATATGTGATGCGTCTGTGAGTTATGATCACTGTTCTGTGACTTGCTAAAAACTGATGAAAACATGATTGAAATATTCAACCGGTTCATCGAGTAGATGTTAAGCTATGTCACGAAATAAATAAAAACTGTAACCTGCTGGTGGCCAGTAGTTTAGTTCATCCTCTGGACACCGATATTTCTAAACAATCTATCCAACAGTTGAGATATTTCAATCTGGACCAGAGTGGTGGACAGACCAGCCATCCCAGGAGCCATGACGAATTAAAGTCAGATTATCTAACCGAGTAAAGACTTGGGGCTCTCTGTGCATGTGCCAGAAAGTCACTTGATTTAATGTGGTGTGTGTCATTGTGTATTTTTCCCATGCACCGCTCAATGGGTCTCTTAAATCCTGAGCACTGTCTGAAAGCGCAGCGCTTCATTTACTCACACATTCTTGTACATTCGCTTGTCTGGCTTGCTGTTTGTGTTGGCGCAGAAACAGAGGATATTTTTGGTTGGGCTACATCCCTCTTACAAACTCAGAACATGAGCCTCGGTTTGTAAAACTAATGTTGGTTCACTTGAGAGCTACTAAGCCGATAGAGCGAAATATTTGGAGAGGAGGTGGCGGGGGGGGGGATGCTGTGAAATGAGGTGCACGAGGAAGACGAAAAGTGGGATAAAAATAGAGCCAAGGGAAGTGAAAAAGTAAATTAAGAGGAAGTGAAAGAAGAAAGGGCAGGAGAGAAGACATGAGGTCTTTTGAGCAAATGTCAGCGCTTGACTGATCTTTGACCTCCGTGCCGTTGGTGGGTCGTAGTGAATCCCAGCGTCCAGCCCTGGTGGAATGTGCCTCACTAACACTCGTACACAACACAGTGCAACCACAGTACTGATGGTTCACTCTAATTACCTCCTCTCTGTCTCTCCCTCCATCCTGTACTCCTCGCAGCCGACTGATAACAAGGTGGCCGTTGCTTCGGCTCCCTCTCATCTCTCTTTAGACGTTTTGAGCAAACACTCTTTCATCCTCCCCATCAGCATTTCGTTGCCCTTTTTTTTTTTTTTTTATTAAAACCAGCCTGTCAAACAGCTCTGATTCCCACAAGTCCATCCTCCCCACTCTTGGCAGTTTCTCACAACAAATAAATTATTCAACTGTAGATTTTGTAGTCCAGAAATTGATGGTATGATTAATTTATGTTATGGTAGAGAATTCGAGGCTAGGTTGTTCATTAGTAATACGCATGTCCCCAATTTGAATGTTAATTTCAGTCTACATTTCTTGCTTTTTAATGATATTTAATGTTTGTAGTGTCTGAACTATTAGAAAGATGTTTGGGAATGTTGCTGATTGGCTGTTTACTGCCGTGTTCTGTCTGAAAATGCTGCAGTTTACTCCTATATGAGTACTGTGTCTTACGGTAAACAGCCTTTTATTTCTTTAACTGGCATATTAGGTAACGTTATGGATGTATGAACGACTCTCAAGCCATATCTTTCATTCATAATTGGCTGTGAAATGTGCTGTCCGTGTTGATGAATGGTCTTGACTGTGCTGATTTCGTAGTGCAACCCCACTTACATAACTAAGTAAAAAGTCCTTTGTTTAAATGCGGTGTTTTAACGCCTCACGCTCACCACACAGTGGACTCAAGTGTAATCATGTGTTGGTGCAACATACGATTTATGACACTGTACTTGCTGCAGTGACTTCATTAGCAGAAATGGAGCTCCTTTTCCTTCCTCCAGCCCTCCGTCCTCCCTTTTCCAGACTCTTCCCACTGTAATACAATCTGGTCTTCACATTGTTTCTTCATAACTGGATTTACAAAGAGTTTAGAGCGCGATCGTGTTCCTTTATCCCCACAGGAACCAGACTGGGTCCGTCCTGTGCCCTTGCTGCGTACTCTTCCATGCAAATCTGGGACACAGTGTGCATCCTAATGTCTGTGTTGAATGGAGAACACTGACAGTGCCGGTCACAGGGGCCTTATGGTTTCCCCCAGCGCCCCTTAACAGTTTTTAATACCTTTATGGGAGCAATAATAATCATAGCTTGCCACTGTGAAGAGTTCATTTGCAAAAAGCAGATAACTCAATTTTTGTAGATTTTCAGAAAACCTTCGTTTTTTGTTGCTAGCTTGAGATAATATCAATCAAACTGAAGTTGAGTGGATCTGACTCAGTAGAAATGACATGACAAACACAGAGATAACTGAAGTTTAGTCGATATTGTCTAGGGTAGATGATGGAAAAGGGTTTTCTGAAGGTTTGTGAAGATGGAGTTGTCTGTTTTTATCTCTTCAACTGTAGTCTGGATTTACAGATGTTTAGATGTTTAACCCACAGGAAAACACCTAAGGAATGCTTTGGACATTTCAATTGAAGAGTCCATATGTCTTGACTTGTCATGCTCTCAACCCAATCTATAGATCTCAGGTGGAATAATTGTTTAATATGCCAAGATTGCACATATTTTCTACACTGAAGATAGTTGTTTGTTGCTGTGGAGGATGTGTGCCATTCTGTGTCAACATACTGTAAATCTGTGTGTGTGTGACCCTGTGGCGTGGCCCTGGTGTCAGTTGTCTTCTCCGCAGTTGTACAACTGTGTTTGTTTAGTGTCTTGTGTGTAAGGGGCATACATCGCATGCTCCAGTATGTGTATGTGTATTTCCAGTGGCGGTAATCATAGACTATGGCCTCTTGTTGCTGATGTGTGTGAGATGAGTGATGAGTCCAAAGTGCCCAAGGCATTGCAGGAAAAGGCATGCTCGTCTACTAACAGAGTACCTCATGGATGCCACTCTGCTGTCCTCAGTTCTCGTAACACGCTGTTTGAACAATGCGGTGGCCCTGAGGGTTAAGTTTATTGTTTGTCTCACACTGTGTCTCCATATCTCCTTGTGGCCTTCTTTAAGAGGCGGTATACTTTACAGATCTAAAGTTATTGTTTATTTGTCAGCTAGTTATGCTTTTGAACATGAAAAGTGTCATTTTTGTTATGTGGTAGGTATTTACCTGAGTTCGCGATCATGTAAAAGTTGTATTTCATTTTAAATAACTTTTTTAAACATGATACATAGTCGTAGTGTCAGACTTTAATCCTCGTAAACATTTGCATATATTTGTAAAACCCATATTTCCGACACTGTCGATTCCTCTGGTTGCGTTTCCACAAATCCTTAACCTCGTTCTTCTTTCGTTTTCTGCAGTATGCAGTGGAGCTGTGACTGTGAAGGTGTCTCCTAAAGTGGAGGTTTTGAAAGGAGACACCGCCACACTGCCCTGCACACACACCGTCTCATCGGCGTCCAGCAACACTATCGTCGAATGGTACATTGTAAGTAATTTGATGAAAAAATATTTGAAATTCAAGTTGTTAAGAACATTTTAAGAAGAATTTTTAATACAATGGAACGGTTTTGGTGCCAGCTATTTTCTATTTCTTGTATCTCTGTCATATGTTATCTCCCTCCCAACCTCTCTCTCGATGTCCCTTATTTTCCTTTCAGGAGGAGCAGGGAACCAGGAAACGCGTTGCTTTCCGCCGCCAGGGTGGAGAGGGAAACAGTGACGACAACACGCCCCTGACAGGCCGGGTCACCATCGAAGAGAACTTCACCCTGACCATCACCTCAGTTAAACCCTCTGATGAGCTTGCCTTCTACTGCCAGGTCACTGCTGGCCCTGCTGGTGTTGGAGATGGCACCACTATGCTCAAAGTCTTCTGTGAGTAAACCGGTGCCCTTTTGCCTTTTATATGCCCTCAGCGTGACCTTTTCCCACCTCCAACTTTCTCATTAGTTGTCAAACGGTATTTACGACTCGATTTGTTGCTGTCACTGCCACTAAAGGTTTATGACTTTAATCTGTGGGATCTGTGTGTTCATGCATACTCTGATTGAGCATTGGGTTAATTATACTTAATGCATGTAATGTATTTTGCTGATTGCATTTCACACATGTCTACGCTAGCACCACATACCTCTTCATAGAAATGTAGTATTTTAAAATATGATTTGCCATAATCATCTATATCTGAAGAAAATGTAAACATTTTTTTCATCATGTGTGGGACTTTGGAGGCTTTTCCAACGCCTCGGGTTACCAGTTTTTTTAATAAGTTCCCCAGAGGTCAATTAACCACAATCTAATCACTCTTGACACAATTGATGAATAGTTCAATCACACCTGTCATGTCTCATAGATCTCTCCATAATAAGAGTCCGGATTTATTACCAAGGTGGCAAATGTTGACCCTGCTTCTGTGTCTTTGCCCCTCCCCCGGCAACCCTTGATATCAATCAGACTTTTTGCATTTAGCGATTGAACCAAAATGAGTAAAATTAATTAGCATTTGGGATTCAATTGATTGAACAGTTATTCTAAAATAGAGGATCTGTTTTGTGGGGATACCAAAACAACCTTTAGTCATGCTTCCACTTAAAAAAGAGCTCACAAGTTATCTATTAACATTTACGCACTCGGAGGCTCCTGGCTTTAAAGTAATCTCGTTAAAAAGAAGCTATTAATTGTGAATGGGGCGAGTCAGTGTTTGACAAAACCTCAATGAAAGCCTTTTAGACGCACTTAATACCCACAAAACTAAGAAAACAGCCTGTCTCACAAACCAGCAATTATTCTTTGTTCACATCTGACCACTTGACTCACTGCGGTTGAATTATAGTGTGTCCGTCCTGCCTTAACTTAATGGGACTGAGTTATGAGGTCTCCTGAGGGTTGAGCTGCAGCAGTGTTTCTCCCAGCCGGGAAGCCTACAGTAGGATAAACAGTACGGCCGCTAAGCAAATACACGCCAACGACAGAGTTACAAGAAGCATGCTACCCCCTCTCTGTACACCCTCTGCTTCTTTTTAGGCTCTCTTAACAATTAAAACTTCTGCAGGTCTGAATGCAAGTGCTGTAGAAGATCATTTTAGTCCTTATGAGACTGTTTAGGCTGAAGAAATCTATGTCTTCAATTACTTTGCTTTTGGCTCCCTGCATTGCACAGTATGTGAAACATGCTGCAGCACTTCTGGGAGCGACGATACAAATAACACTGAGATTCAAATGATGGAGAGAGAAATACCCATCTACTGTTTATTTTTATAAGCAGTCGACAGCTGCAGGCAGCGATAAGATGACCTTGCATGTTAACCATCGAGCCCGGGAATAAGGCAGAGAAACAAGAGGGAACACTCACACCTGTGGCTGTGTGTACGAGCCAGAGAGGAGGAAGTGTGTTGTTGTTTTTTTGTGATTTGACTCTTATCAGCTCATGTGAACCAGGTCACAGTGGAATAATGTGAGGCAGCTTATTTACTGCTCAACTCAATTAACAGGGTCAAAGGCATGCGGATTGGGCTGCAAATATGGAAGCTGGGTGTCTGTGGGTGGTTCTGTATCAGGGTTATCATTACACTCTTGGTTCAAGTGTATTATAGTGGTGCAATAGTAACTTCTCCTCCATTTTTATTGTTGTGTCAGTTGCTCCTGAGAAGCCAGAACTTACAAAGCCATCGACTCAGGCCATTTCTGCAGGAGAACCTACCAGCTCAGAGGTTTGTGTATAGCTGCTGTATGTTTGCACATTCCTTTGTTTTGTCAGACGATGCATTATCTCATATTTTGTACACTTCCTGCATTTTTCCATTTGTATCAGATTGGAACCTGCGTGACTATGAATGGACACCCCCAACCAAGAATCATCTGGTTCAAAGATGACAAGCCCCTTGCGGAGGTCAAAGACAGGAAGGAGGGTATGTGTCTTATTGGTCGTATTTATGTCCTCTCCAAAGCAGAGGGTAGTCTGTATACCTTCTGTGATCATTACATAAATGGATCTTTTGACGTCATTCATCTCAGGAAATGTTTTCACTTCTTCCATTCCTCCTCTCTGCCAGCGACCTACATGATTCCTTCAATTGTGAAGGAGGCCTCAGGTCTCTTCACTGTGAAGAGCACCCTGTATATGCAGCCCACCAAGGCCGACAAGGACTCAGTGTTCCAGTGTACTGTGGAATACAGCATGCCAGAGGACCAGATCAAACAGACCAAGTCTGACACCATCACCATCAACCTCAACTGTAAGTGAAGAGGAGGGAGCAGAGTGGTTTGGGGATTACATCTGGTTCATTTATTATATGTATATTAGCCAGAGGTCTTTCAGTTCTCTTTTGGTTTTTTTGAAGGAACTGTAGATGGTTTTTTACATTTTGGTGGATTTGTGAAATGTGAAATTGTCATAAAATGGTGACTGGTATGCATTCATATAGCACCTTTATAATCTGAACTAGGTTCTACGAAGCACTTAACAGTGTGTCTCTCATTCACCTGTCACACACACTCTCACAATAAAGCGGCAGAGCAGCCATGCAAGGTGTTTACCTGCCATCAGGAGCACTTGGGCTGGGGTTCAAAGACACGTTGGGATGGAAGGGCCATGATTAGTGGGCAACCTGTACGTCTTGGGTGGTAGAGTGCAACTCTGGTGGAGAAATGTGTAACTGTAGAAGGTGTACCAGCATGCCGGTTTGTCATACTTGATCTGCAGCAGATTTCCTCCACTCTTCTGAAAAACTCAGATCCTAATAAATGTCGTCGCTGTCATCGTTGCTAATAGGTTCAGGAATCACTTCGTAAGACATCTCAGACATCGTCAACTACGCATTTAAAATGACATAATTAACAGAATGGTACTTAATGACAGCTTTCATAAATATTTCTGTATTCATGGCAGGTGTCGTGTCATGGTTATGACAGAGTCAGCTGTCAATCACAGCAGTGAACAGTGGGGACCAACATGAATACATATATGCATGAAATACCTGGTCATGAACAACCTTATCAGAAAAACAAACTCCTGAGCATACTGCAGTGTGACAAGAAGTTCCCAATGTGGCAGTAATCACATCTGGGATACATTTATTTGAGCTGTGCTTTGTGGTTTTGTCTGGCTCATGTTACTGTAGATGTTAACTCTGATGCAACCACATACCAACGGGAAATCAAGATGTCCCAGCCTTATTTCTTGGGAATCGTCATGTTATTCATCTTTACAGACAGTGTATGTTTTCAACCCGCTTGTGAAATCACTCTATTTGTTCATAAGTCATATGCCTTATGCTACTTTCCATTGCAGGAAATACATGTTGGTTAAATTTAAAGTTGTCAAAAAGCAGCTAATGATGTTGAAACTTGAATTATTGGGCCCATTTCTTTGATTGCATATCTTTCCTCCTGCTCAGCACTGTAGTTTAACTCACCCACGCTGGAATTTCTTTGTTGAATGATGAGTCAAGGAAGCAGAGAGACAGACTGGGAAAGTAACCCCTGTGGAATGCATCGCTGATCTTTGATTGATGATATACAGTATAACAGTGTAACAAGTGAAGGAATTTTCACCTGTTCCGTGTCTGTTCCTGTCCATCCAGATCCCTCTGAGAAAGCGACGTTTTCTCTCCTCAACACTTCTCCGGTCAAAGAGGGCGACACTGTCAATATGAAATGCGAGACTGACGGAAACCCACAGCCTGAGTTTGATTTTGCTAAAGACGTACGTGAGAACCTCGTGCACAAAACATGATGTACGAATTGTCTTGCTCAATCGTTAACCCCCGTCGTTGCATTTTCAGGGAAAAGTCATCACTGGTCAGGGTGGTCTTCTGACTCTGAAATCTGTCAAGCGCACAGATGCTGGACAGTACAAGTGCACAGCCACAGATTTTGACAACCTGGATGCTGACCTGAGTGGAGTCATCGCCCTCGCCGTCCATTGTGAGTGAACCAAAGACACACATAAAGAACAACTTGCCTTCAACCTGGTAGTGAGCCGTTCTTTTCATCAGTAAATCATACAACTCTAAAGATCGGAATAAGTTTTAATGGAATCCTTTCAGCCAGGAAATACCCAGTTCAATTTTTCACAGTTCATCTATTACTTTAATGTTATCCCAACCACGCTGCTTAATTTGATCTTATCACACACATTAAGTGGTGATAACCTAGAAAAAGCAGTGAATGGGCTTAACTTGGGCTTTGAAATGTGCTTGACTTCACAGTAAGTGCATTAGCTTTGTACTTATAAAAATATATATATAATATTCTGCTTAGCACGTCCATTTTTAAAGCCTTATTACATGGTTGTTTAAATGATGAGGAGCTTTTGGATTGTAAGTGGCGCTTCTTTTTTTATTTCTTAGAATGTATAGAACGCCTCAGGTTTTTCAGGTGTCTCCCCGTCCTGTCTCTCAGTTGTTTTTCTCTCCGTCAGACATCGACCCAATGAGCGTGACCCCCGTCGAACCTCAGATTGTCAAGCTTGAGGACAAAGTGGAGTGGCAGTGTAAGACCAAGGCCTCTGACAACCACATAGTGCACTGGAAAAAGGTGCGTTCCATCACTTTCTCACGCTTTGTTTTCTTCTCTTTTCATCTGTTGTGGAAAAACAAGGTCTTCCTTGGAATACCAAATGCTTTTTTAAAAAATAATTTAGCCAGCAATTTGTATATCTCTCACTGTTCTTCTTTAAAAAAAAACAAATGCAAGACAGTTTAATCAAGAGTTTAATATAAGGCACTGAGTCGACATCAGGTCGTAGAGGGACACCACGTCAATTCACAAATGTTTTTTTCAACCGCAGACTTATTGGTATTACATATTTACAACACTGGTTAGATGGTGACCAAATATTTAATCCTTCACAGCGCTCTTTTTTTTTTTTTTTTTTTTTATTTAGACACGACATAATTTCTGTGTGTGACACTGAGCTGACAGTGTGCAGCTGCCACCTAACACTGGAGCCCTGGTGTCTGTGTTCGCTCCCGTTGAAGACAGTTGTGAGTCTTTTGCTACACAGGCTTCATTGTGCCGTGTCCAACTGGAGAGCAGACCCTGGTGCTTGTTGCATTGTCTGAATGGGAGGGAAAAAAAAAGCCACTCTAACACGTGCTGCACGTCTCTAATTACATCTTATATACTGTAACTCAGTATTTTATAGCTGTAAAATATTTTTACTTACCATCTGGTTATGAGACAAGAAACTCACTTTGTGTTCTAATACTAAAAAAAACACTTTACACTAACATGGAAATAGCTTGTTTGGATAATAAATATAATGTTATCATAAGCAGCAGACTATAGGCAACTTGATGGCATGAAAAAGCCCATTTCTGTGACAGACAGTGCAGATTTTATTATGTTCTACACCTATTTTCAACAGTAAACACAACAAGCAGGTGAGGGTTTGTTCACCCTTACTGTCTATTTGAAGCATCTTCGTGCATTCTGATACTGTAAACCCGTGTATTGTTGTGATAGCCGTGGTGTGTTTGAGATTTACTCCTGCTCTTTTCCACTTGTTATGTGCAGAGTGTTTCTTCCAGTGTCAAGCCTGTTGTTGCAGCCCGTGTATCTATTGTTGTGTCTCCTGGGTGTGATAGAAACTCACCGGCTGCTGGTTTTCTGAGTAGAGAACATGTTTGTTCTTAGAAAGACAGATTCCTATGAAAAGAAGTCGAGCAGAATTGCAAGAGACAGGTTCATCACGGAGGACCGGCTTTGGTCTGTTTTCACGGCGCTGTCGGAACATTCTGCTTTCCCAGCGTGGCGGTGCTCCTGCGAACTACATATTTACAGGCGCTGTTCTGGTCCTGCATTCAGAGAATTAAAAGAAAGAACAGACGCACGGTGGTGTGAGTCCAACTGGTTTTATTTCAGTGTGTTTGTGTTCCTCCAGGGCTCCGAGGTGCTCTCTCAGGACGGCACTCTGTCAATAGAAAAAGTTTCTTACGCTAACGCCGGAGAGTACATGTGTGTTGGAGGCGTTCCGTCGGTGCCAGGTCTGACAGCCCAGACTAGCGTCAACCTTACTGTCAAAGGTAATGTACGCACATGGTACAGATAACTCCATCTTCACAAACTTTCAGAAAACCTGCTGTTCCATCATCTATCTGAGACAATATCAATCAAACTTAGGTTATCTCTATTGTTACTGAGTCAAATCCACTCAGCTTCACTTTGATTGATCTCAAGCAAACAATAAAAAATAAGCTTTCTGAAAATCTACAAAAATAGAGTTATCTGTTGACATATATGCACACATTCACAGATCAGCATTTTAATGTAATCACTCTAACCGTGACATGCTGTTCATATTTTATGCCTTCACAGTACAAACGACCATTTTCCTTGATTTGACCCACACCGATAGATCCAAAATCCATTTCGATAGACAAATTTGACCCAAAACAGCCTCATTGTGCAAAACTTTTTAGCACTTGTACAAAAGTAGAACATTTTTTTGTATTTTGGGTCACTTTAGGAAACTTTCAGGCTAAAAGAATGACGTTTAGGCTATTTTTACTGCTGTTAAATGTCAAAATGGGTCAAATTTGACACAGAACAGTATGTAAGGGTTAATCACATTAGCATCTTGTGTTTCCATGTACACACAAGCCTGTTAACACCACAGTCACACACATAACACACACACACTATTATGTTAATCTCTACATTTACATGGCTTCAGCCTCTGTCAATAACTCGTAGCCACGTTAGACCTGTCGCTCAGAGCAGTGAAACAAACTCAACTTCACGCTGCATTCTGAGCAGGTAGATCGCCCATCCTGCACCAGCACTGCTGCACACACACACATCATACTAATTACGGTCAGCGTTAGTGTGCAGGGCATTGTCTTAGCGAGGAAAAGGAAGCTGAGTATTCAAAGGAAACAGCTTAGAGCGGATACTTCCCTCTCCGTTGATTAGTTCCAATATGAGATGTAACTGTAGGTGTGTCTGGGGTCTTGCTGCATTGTTTTGCTTTGTTTATCCTCCTTGTCCAGGAAAGCCAATGATCGAGAATCCCACTGTCGGAGAGGTGGGGAAAGAAGGAGACATGGTTACTCTGAAGTGCTCGGCCTTTGGCTTCCCCATCCCTCAGTTCGAATGGACGCCCTCAGGAAAAGAGGTACACGTTTAAAAACAATGCTTTAGTGTTTGACCTGGCACTTTACAAGAATCACTTTCAATTTACAGGAATCAATGACTGCAGCGCTTTCCTGGAAGTAGCAGCAGAACTATTAAAACAGAGGTGTCGACGTAGTTCAAGCAAAAGATCGCATGCATTTGCTGCATTGTCGTTCGGGTGAACTTCGCAAGTTTTAAGCACGATTTTTCACATCTTAAGATCTTCTTGGTGGACTGTTATGTTCGACTTCAAAAGCTGTATTAAAAAGAAGAGAAAGAAAATCCCAGATGACATAGCTTTAAAGAGACTAGGAGAGGGAGTGTAGCTTCGGCTTATTAAAATATTAAAAAAGCTGATAAATGAGATAAAACTTTAATGATTCTTTTGAAAAAGTGGATGTCAGAAGCAAATAGTGTTGTGTGTAAGATCAAAGATGAGAGATATCTAAACTTGCAGAACTGGTTGTGTTTTTTTTTTTTTTGTTTTAATGAGAAATGAGGAGAGATATGAAATAAAGCAACAGTAGTTTGTCCAAAAAGACAGACTTGTTAAAACAAAAAATGTTAATAAAAAAACACAAATTTAGAATATATATATGAGAAGATGTAAAAAAAAAAAAAAGCACATCTTCATTTTTCTTCCCCTGTCTCTCTTTTCTCCGTTCTTCACTTCTAACAGTCGATACTACTGGGAGACAACAAGGCGGTAAGCACCATGACTGTACAAGCTACTGCTGAGGTCATGAAGAACGGTGTGACCTGCAAGGCCGGCAACACTCTCGGAACAGATAGCAAGACCTTCCTGGTATCTGTCAAACGAGGTCAGTGTACAGAGATGGACGCAACGACGAAGCTCCTTCCTTCACCTCCACGTTTTTTATAATTTGTCTAAAAATTTAAACCATCTCTACGGTAAACACATTTTTGCACAGTCGTTTTAGAAACATGAGATTTTGAAGTAAGTGTAAATGTGTAAAACAACAATCTAAATAGATCTCGTGGAGAGGTTAGTTGTTACAAACATGTGTGCCCAACAGGACGGATGTAACAAGGAGAAGTGGATTTTCATGGTTGGGGTTCCAGTCATTCAAGCTGCTCACTGAATTTATACACATTTACAGGTCTTTCTTGCAGTGGGCCCAAAGGTCGTGCACAGTAGGCTGTCAAGCACATCCAAGACTTTACTTCACCCTGGCAGGCTGTTTGCAGCACACGGGAATGGAATGAAATTATGATAAACTTCCCAGAAATCAGTATAAACGTAGCTTTTCCGACCCAGCTTCATTCTTGCAGGCTTGCACAGTATCTGACAGGCGTAGCTTTTACGTAGCTAACTCAAGATTATGCTAATATATAAAAAAGAATTACACAACATGACCTGACACTTGTAATGATGTCGTCTGGTTTTGCTTTTATGATGACACATCACAAGCATAGCACAGTGTACCCAGTTTACAATGTGATCCCAGTAAGATTAGGCTGAGTGACAAGCCAGCGGACATCTTTTCTAATCAGATTTTTTTTCCCATTCTTTCTAAACTGCATGAAAACTAAACTCTGAACTACATTTTTTTTCAGGTATTTCCATATAAACCTATACCCCCATTTACAAAACATCACCAGTTATGTTTTCTAGTCACAGCTTGCTTTAGTAACTCCTTGTTTACGTACAGTCGTCCTCAAATGTATTCATACCCTCCCGTTAAAGAAGGAAAAGAACAGCTGTCACTGAAATAAGCTGAAATGGACAAAGTAATAAAAAATGAAAATTTAATGAAAATCATGACCTTGATTCTGAATTGTGGTTCAACAGAAATATTTAAAAACAAAACAAGCAGACAAGCATGATGGGACCCGCAAACTAATATTTAGTTGAGCAACTCTTTGAGCCAATCACTGCGATCAAGTGTTTTCTGTAACTTTCAATCAGACTTCTGCACCTGATGACAGGTGTTTTGGTCCACTGCTCATCAGCAAAGTGCTCTAATTTGTCCTGGACAGTTTTGTTTGTTTTTTAAAATTATTCTTTTCAACCACAATTCAGAAGCAATGTCGTATTTCACTAAATTATAATTTACCAAATTTTTATTTATTACTACTTTTTTCAGTTTCTAGTTATTTGAGTGACTATTGTGAATTTTGCCTTTTCTTTAATGGAAGGGTATGAATACATTAGAGGACAACTATAGCTCATGCTCCAGGCTGTACAGCAGATTTCGTAATAATTTGAAGGTAACTAATAGATCCAAAGCACTTTTTGCACACAGATCTCAAACCTGTTTCAACATTAAAAAGTAATCCCTCTGACTATGCATGCACACTGTGACACCTTTATCTCTAAACAGCTAAACGCATGCCCACACGTAGCACGCGTGGATTTGCAAATAGCCGATGCCACCCAATCCAGGCTTGCTCTTTTGCATCACCGTAACCTCAACCCTTTCTTCTTTCTCTTCTCCTCTCTTGCAGCAATTGAGAACTCAGCCGAAGGTAGAGCCTTCTCCCTCCTCCTCCTCCTCTTCTCCCTTCTTCTCTCAGGACTCTTTGTTGTACAGACCCTGTAATTTAGAAACCTCCCCTCCATCCACCTCCTCTTGCCCCAGCCCTTCTATCATACATACATAGACCACACACACTCACACACACACACACACACTTATCTACACACCTTCCTCTGCTGTACTGTAATCTTGTATATTTGCCCTCTTGCTACCGAACACTGTGGATATTGTATATTGTTATTCTTCTTCTCTTGTCACCTTTGTATGATGTCTGTCCTATATTTTGTGGATGCTACTACAACTTTTGTGGCCCCTTGGGGACAATAAAGGATTCTATTCTATTCTATTCCTTCCATTCCTCTCTTCGTTTCTTTACTGTGTCTTGTCGGTCACCTCTTCCTTCTGACTGCTTCTTCCTTCTTTCTCGCCTTTGTTTTCCTCCTGTTTCCACTCGCCGGGTGCTGTGTGTAGACCGTGTACTTTTTTTTTTTCGTCCGTATGCTCTTAGTGGTGCGTGTTGTGGTTGTTGCTTTGCTATGCTATGCGACTGAGAAACTCTCTTTTTCTCAAAGTGCTGCTCTCTGGAAACCCTGTGCTAAAGTCAGGTCTGTATCGCTAACCCTATTGACATGTGTATGGTGTCCGTCTAGAGCTGTAAGTTACTGTCCGTGTATTGATGTCTGTTTACACACCAGGTTAATGCATCTGTGTTTGCAAAAGCTGAAGCTTTTGTGTATCTGTGCTTGTATCGCTGTAGTTGAGAGGACAAGCTTTGACTGAAAAAAAAGGAAGAAATGCTGTTTTAGGACGAGGGAAACACACTGTCACACAGCTCAGAGGGGGATGATTAGTTTTGCTTTTTGATTAATCAGCTGGTTGTTTTCGAAGCATACATTAACATATTCACAAGTATACTTCAGCATGTCTTTTTTATCTAATAAACCATCAAAACCTCTCATTATTATCAGAAAAATGAACCAATCTTCATGGTGGAAAGGCTGGATAAAGGGGATTTGTGCTAAATGCAGTGAAATCTAATATAATAGTCAAAATAGTCAAATTATCTTAAAATGATCTATAAACTAATTGCTTCAATTTAACCAGAATATCATAAACTATAAATATGATCGAAGCACCTAATCATAACTATCCAAATAGCGTTACATTAGCATTAATATGTCATTTTCCTTGTTTGTTTTGATTATTAACATGGATGTGGCTCCAAACTGACCTCTCCTCATGATTTCCCCAAAGGAAAAGTATACTATTATTTTGGGATTGCCTTAGACAAGAGTTCTACGACCTGAATTCCATTTCAGATTAAACGTTTTGGTGGAAATGTGTCAGGTTTGAAAAAGATGCAGAGCAATCCTCCACCAGTCCTTCAACACAGCACCTCAGAGCGTAATGGCCGGCTCACACCATCGTCAGCTGTGTTCGAAGTTTAGCTCAGCTTAACTTACCCCACGGTGAGGTCAGTCCAACCACCAAGACAAGCAGAAGCACTGCTGCAGACGTTTTCCTGGAGTCTTGTCAATACTGTCAAGTTGCCAGGCAACCAGATGAGAGGGCAGGAAGTCCCAGCCAAGGAGCAAAACATCATGTAACCCCCCTCCCTGCGAAACCATCAGGCAAATGAGATGTGACTTTGAGCTTTAGCTGATTTTTTTTATTTTTATTTATGTGTTTTTCCTTTAGTTGACATTTTTCCAAATGTCGAGCTGTTCCTTTATGGGACACCAGCCAGCCAGTCAGGAAGAAGTACTCAATTGGTTCCAATCATGGCCTCCAACAAGAGCAATGTCAATTTGTGAGAATTACCATAACAGCATGTCCTCTCAAGTGTAGTAATACAAGTGTAGGTGGATGGGTGAGTATGTTCAGTGTGGTTTTCTGGCTCTGGTCAGCTGTCTAGTATTATCTGTCGGCATTCAGGCCCTGTTATTGGGTCCCATTACATTTCAGCCATTGCATTCAGAAGTTAGACTAACCCCACATCCCAATCCCCGCCCCTTATCCTCTCCACCCACCCATCCATTCGTCCACTGTCTTCACCTG
>NW_007577828.1:854849-898460 GCF_000690725.1 Stegastes partitus
GTCACAGTTAACCAGAAAACATGAGTAAATCTTTAAAAGTTTGACAGGACATACTCCGTTAAAGCCAGAGAAGTTCTGAGAAGTGCAAACAAAACATAAAACATAACTCTAGCCCAGATTTCTTCCCTTAAAAAAATATTGTGTAGAAGCCTAAATAGTAATTAACCCGTTTCAATCATCGATCTGTTTTGTCAGAAGCATGCTCATTCCTGACACACACACACCTCACATCACTGACATTTTCTTTGGCTTCCGCTCTGTGTTTTTTGGCCCGTTTCTTGGCGCAGGGCCAGCGGGGAGGTGAACAACGACATCGTGGTGGAGATGAAGACGGACAAGGCCAACGAGGAGGCCGGTCTCCTGAACAAAAAAACACCCGCAGAACAGGTTAGGCCAATGGGAACAGGGAGGGTGTTGAGAGTCCTGGATTGGAACTGTGTGGTTGGTCATCGGAGGGCAAACTAGCACAACTTCCTACTAGACATTCTTCATTCTGGCATTTTTGGAGGACTTGTGCTTCTCCATTTATAAATGTGACCCATAATGCCACAAACAATAGTGTGCAGGGACAAGTCAGGACAGTGGAAGGTTCCATTTAGTGAGTATTTATGGTCAGTTACAAGAAAGTGGTGAATGCCTCATGCTTTGATTGGAATGTGTTTAACTTGGCTAATTAATACAGCTGAATTCAGATTATTTGGATGTGTCTAAGACCGTAACGGTAGCTGTCAGTAGCTCTCTTTGGATTTGTAAGACTGAGAACAGTCCTACAGACATTTCCTTGTAATAAAAGTCCTCCACAACGGTTTGATGTGTACACGAGCAATACAGCCACCAGAAATATCTTCAGATACCTCAGTCATGCTGATTGAGTGTCTAAAGTCAGTTTTACTTCAAAGACAGCAGGTTTTGAGAGAGCGGCTCCCTCCAGCTCCAGTGACAGAGTGGCAGCTGTAGGGACTCATCTGAAAATGTCATCAGAAATGTAAAACATTTCATCACCAAATTTATGGTAGCGGCAGTCGTCAGTTTTAAGCAAGCCTTGTTTTATGTCAGCAAACTGGATGACATTTCAGAACTGCGGGGAGATTGCAGACACATTATTATTTTTTTGCTGCGCTTTTGAAGTTGATATAACAAGAAGATGTAAAAGTCTGTCCCTCCGTACGCTGTGAAGTTTATTTCTTGAGATTTCAATAAAAAAAATGTCACTCTGTAAGCTGTCTTCTACAAGGCTGCAGCCAAGACACAGACATGGTTCGTTTTACTCTTTAAATAAATCTTGACTTTCACATTTGACAAAAGGTTTAATGAGGTGATTGTCCTACGATATCAGGTGAAGTTGCCCACATGTACGATGTTACCAACTAAGTTATAACGGAGGGATAATAATGCTAATCATACTTTTTATAAAATTTTCTCTATATTCTGTACAGTCGTCCTCAAATGTATTCATACCCTCCCATGAAAGAAGGAAAAAACAGGTGTCACTGAAATAAGCTGAAATTGACAAGAGCAACAATGTATAAAAATATAATGAAAATCATGACATTGTGGTTCAACAGAAATATTTCAAAAAAAAAAAAAAAAAATGCAAACAAGCATGATGGGACCCGTAAACTAATATTTTGTTGAGCAACTCTTTGAGCCAATCACTGCAATCAAGTGTTTTCTGTAACTCCCAATCAGACGTCTGCACCTGTTGACAGGTGTTTTGATTCGCTCATCCGCAAAGTGCTCTAATTTGTCCAGGGCAGTTTTTTATTTTTATTTTTTAAATTATTCTTTTCAACCACAATTCAGAACCAATGTCTTATTTCACTAAATTATAATTGAGCAAATTTTTATTTATTATTACTTTTGTCAGTTTCTAGTTATTTGAGTGACTATTGTGCCTTTTCTTTAATGGAAGGGTATGAATAAATTTGGACGACTGTCTCTCCATCAACTCTTCACTGTCACTGTCTAATATGAGGGTTCAAGGCAAACTCATTTTAACGACTTTTATGACATTATTTAAAAGAAAACGTCATACTTGTTCTTTATTAAAGGAAATGATTAATTTTGCTTATATTCACACGATTGTGTGTTTTTCTCTCTGACAGTGATGAAACCCGACGATGACAAAAACCCACCGAGGAGAGGAAGGACGGAGGACAACAGTTATGAAGACAACAGGCCTAATTTTTTATTTACTACGTTAGACTGAAGGGGGGCAACATGCAGGTGGAGCAGGGAGATGGGTGTATTTTGGGGGGACCTTGGGGTGCGCACCATGTTCAGCATTGGTTATGTTTGTTTTGTAACGTGGATTAGACCAGCTGGGTGGAGTTTCTTACCTTTTTTTTTGTAAAGATAAAGTTTTTTTTCAAGGACTCCATCCACCTCGTGCTACCACAGGTTTAAAACCATGCATGTGCAAAATCACAATGTGACACCGGGGAACATTATTGTGGCTTCTTCTTCTTCCAATCACGTCTTTGGTCGACTCCTCTGCAGAAAAAAAACAGTGAGGCGTGACTGACACAAATTTGAACACACTGGCAGCAGGTTTTCTTTTCTTCCCTCAAAGAGAACGCCACTAAACCGCTGTGTACTTTTTTTTTTTTTTTGAAGTGTGTGTGTCTGCATTCACCGAGCATCTTTTTCTGTTTTGGAGTCTGCACTTAAATTGTTTGCTCTCTGCTGGTATTACTGGGAGAAAATATAAGGCTGTTATTCTGTTTGATTTGCCTCAATAACAAGTAATGACTTTGGCTCACGATATTTAATTCCCAGGCTCACTGTTTGGCACACATGGCAGTAAGGTGTTTTTTTGCTCAAAGAGAATCTGCGTGTTTGCTTTAGCGCTGTTTGAATAATTGTATTTTTGCCACCTGTGAATGTTTATGTATTTTTTTTTCCCCCCTCTCCCAAATTAGCTTTTATTAGAAACAGCCTTAGCATTTAATATCACCAATCCTTTCTCTATCCACCAAACAAGCAAGCTACTGGGTTGTACAAATTTGTTCTCGCCTTTTTCCAACACGCTTGTATATTACGTGAGCACACCAGTTGTTCACTTGTTTGCCATCTTGGTTTTTTTTTTTTTTCAAATACTGTTTATCAAGCAGAAGGAGTTCTGCGTATGATGTGGAGTTCAAGGCGGTTACTAGGCTGCTGCTGCTGCTGCTGCTGTTGGCCGTAATTGCTACTATTTCTTACAGAGTCTTTTACAGCCTTTCGGTTTTCTACTCCGACATGAAACCCAAGGTAGAAAACTTAAAAGTGAGAAACCTAGCACGGCACTCAGTGGTTCTGCTCAAAAAGCCCCTATCACCATCAGCTCTCACTGTAAAATTGGTGGAATTTGGTGAAATGGTAAACAAGCTCAAACTGCTGCGTTGATGTTTTTTTAATTTTTTTATTTCTCGTGACAACAAAATTGGACTTTCAGGGGTTACGGCAGCAGTAGTAGTCGCACATTCACCCGTAAGGAGAAATCACTCGCACGCTTTTGTTGGAAACAAGCGGGGAAGGGAAGGTGTGGGAGGGATCAGCGGCTGTCGATGGAGTACGTGAGTTACCTTTTATTTTCACCAAATGGAAGAATTATTATGTATGTAGGTACGCAATACTGTGGTTTTTGTTTTTCCCTACTTTGTGGACAGGCCAAAAAGGTTTGATAGCGGGTTGACTTTTAATTTGTTGTACACTGGAACTAATGGCCTTGACTTTTTTCATTTGTTTTTAAAAAAAAAGGTCACCTCAAACCACTATCTACGCCCACAAGGCTGATTTTACTTTTCATTGTCTGTCTACTGATCTTGCCATAAACACAGTGACTGTTAGCAAACCTGTGACAGCAGGTGAGGATAGAAAAGTGAACTTGGAGAACTGTTTTTTTGACTTGTTTTATATGAAAAAAAAAATAATATTGTGGTATAAAAGTCGTTTTTAGAAAGGGGATTCTTAATTTTCAAACTACTGATTTTGTTTTTTTTTCCCATGCTTTTCCACTCGCTAAGAAAAGAGAGATATTTTTTTTTTATTATTATTTTAGATTCTTTTTTAATGAGACATTCTCAGTGCTTTAATTCTCTCTCTCTGTACTGTATACTGTATATTTTGTGGTACACTGTTTGTGTTTCTGTGGTGTGTTGATGTATCTTTTTATTTTTGTTCCAGCTGTGTAGAATTTCTAATGAAAAAAAAAAAACTCAAGAAAACCAATCACACTCCAGAACTCTCTGCGTTTTTATTCCAACGTCTAGCAGTTTTGGTTTTCGGATTTAACTTCATTGTCGTTTTTTAAGCTCTTTGTCACGATTTGCTTAGAAACATCACTGCGTGTACTTGTTGTTATACACAAAGCTGAAACCGTGACACACTTCTGAGCATTGTCTCTGAAATCTTCACACTCCAGACACCAAATTGGGCTTGATGTATACTTATCTGTAGCTGTTTTTTTTTCCCCTAGAGGATGACATCTAAACTGATCCGAGTCTTGCCACAAATTTTAATCTCTTTGATATAACCAGCGTTATGTAAATGTTTCCCCGCATTGATTGATCTCATGATTTGTTGTGACAGAACAGACAAATTGAGGAAGCCCACGGTTTGCATCAATAACCGCTGACTTCATGATGCAGCGTTCCGTCTACTCCCTTTTTATGTTTGGAAATTAGTTGAAATGAATCCATCAATCACCAGCCAATTGCTGTCCAACTCTTGGGCATGGATCAGTAACGGTTAGTAGGAGGATTCTTATCAATAACAGCTATAATCATAATCAAATTTTTTTTATCAAAACCAACCATTAATCAGGCGGGAAGATGAGAAAATCCTCCAGATCTCTACACCAGGCTCATTAAAAGTCTCCTCTCCTGCAAGCAATGAGATTACATAACCGTCTGCTCCAACCTTGTACCTACACAGCCTCTTGGTTACGGGCCTATCAGCGCCATCGTCCTGACGCACACCCACTGCACTGGTGGCTTTCCATTAGGAAATTAAAAGTCTCCCATCAATGTGACCTGGTAAAAATCGATCTGCGCTTTGAATGCAAAGCAGCAAAAATGAAAGCAAGCAGTAATAAGAGTATGTTTGGACAGGACTAATGAATGGAGAATGCAGTTCGGTGCTGATGTGATGAGGGTGAAGACGTTACAACATTTCCAGATGCTTTTCCACAATATCTTTGGATGAATTAAGTTCATTTTTCAAAGAATTTCGAGTGTCGCCACCTTTTTAATTTGAGTTATTTTTGTTCTTTTACGAGTCTTTCTTCAAGGGCAGACTTTCTGTGCTGTTGGTAATTGTGATTAATGAATGTATGAAGTCTTAAAAAACAAGCAGAGTAAAAACCAGGCTTTGAGCTGGTGTGATATGGATCAAGAGCATGTCAAGTTCCTGTGTGTGTTTTTCGCATCTCGCTGTTTGTGTGAGAAAAGGAATCTTCTCGGGCTTTGTTTCACGAAGAATGAGAGGATCAGTGCTTTTCAGTCTTGTTAACAATGAGGAGGATTACTGTCATTCTTCCCAATGTCCTTCCCCTCGTCCCTCCTCCTTCCTTCTACCCGCTGGGAGTCTTCCTGCTCCCTTCACTGGGTTTAGTTACAGTAGCTTTAAACTGATTTAGCCATTTAGTGTCAGCCTATTGAGGGATGACAGCCACTGACTGTCCCTTCTGTGTGTTCAGCCTGGATCTGATGGTTACTCACCAGCGCTTGGCTCGGCCTCAGCTCTGTTTTCACACACACACACACACACACACACACACACACAGAAATGGAGGTTATTTTTTATGCAGCGCCGCTGAGATGGATCCAGGTCGAACAGGGTTGCGGTGACAACCTCGCTGACAACGTGTGCTCCATCATTCTGCATCAACGGGAGCATGTATGACCCCAAGAGCAATGAGGCAGGAAGACCATCAGCATGGATGTAGAGATTAATAGGGCACTAGGGGCATCAAAAGAAAGGGAGAATGAAGATGATAGCTGGTAGAGAGACCTTTAAAAACACAGAAGAGAAAAAAAGGGGGAAAGGATGGAATGAATTGAAATGGATAAAGGAGTGAACTGAAGGGGGGAGATCGGGGTTCAGTACTGGTGAGTTACTGTCGGGATTAGAGGAAATCAAACTAGTGATTGGTGACAAATAGCCACAGAGGATGCCTCGTTAAGATGTCATGAATCTGCATTGGCTCTGGCCTTTAAACACATATGAGCTCTATAGGAGAAAAAAAAGGATTAGGGAGATATAGAGGGAGGAATGGAGGGAAAGGGTGAAGGTGTGCAGCAGAGAGAAAGAAGGAAAGAGCAAGTGATAAATGCGTTTATCTCCAGCGCTCCTAAAGTTTAATATCCTGTGCAGCCTCAATGTGGTATCTGTTTGGTGTGATTATGAACAGAGGGATGGTACCGGTGTGTTTGATGCGTGTGTGCGCGCACCTATCCGCGCGTGTGTTTGCTTTATTTCCGATATCTATCTCACAGCGAGGGAGGTTTGTTTCATTGATTGTATCAGCGAGAGTGCTATTAAGCCGAATAGCGTCCGATCCCCCGCCGCCCAGAGTGTCAGCGAGTGTGTGAGCGCGAGCCGCTCAGGAGAGCCAGACCACCTGTGGGATGTGTGGTTATTAAGGCGCAGCTGGGTGCGTTTTAATTTTAATTAGTTTGGCCATTTTGTGTTGAGAAGGAAAGACGAGTGCAGCACAGGGAGGATTTCTTAACAGGGAAGCGAAAACAAGAAACATTGCGATGTGACTGATGCGTTTAAGCTAAAAATCTATTGGAAGATTGAAGACTGTGTGTATGTGCCTCACTCCCTCTGAGTTCGTCTAAGTTAAAGGAATGTTGTGGTGTGTGTGAATCAATTCGCTTGGGTCAGAGGTCACTTCAATTTTCCATGAGGGACTGAGGCCAAATTCCAGTTTCAGTTAAAATATTTAAAAACACAAGGTCAGGACTATTTTTAACCAGACCCTTTCCAACATGCTGTCCAAGAAAACACACTCACAAACTATTCTCATCACCGAGGCACCTACAGCTACAAAGCGGTAAGAAGAGCACACAGAAAAGTCCCATGTGTAAGATGGTCAACATTCTGACGACATGGGTGAGTAATTGTGAGCTGTCCTCCTTTTAACGAACTGGCTGTCAGAAGGCATGGATAGATGAAAACATTTCTAGAGACGGGATCATGTAATTTGCTTATAACATATAAAAACAACGCTCTAGTGAAGTATTGACTTGTAGGAGCATATTTATCATTCCACAGGTAGACTCTTTAGAGCTGTTTCAATCTGACTTCCATCCATCCATCCATCATCTATACACTGCTGAATCCTCACTTGGGTCATGAGGGGGCTGGAGTCTATCCCAGCTGACTCAGGGTGAAGGCAGGGGACACCCTGGACAGGTCACCAGTCCATCACAGGGCTACACTTAAAGACAGACAACCAAGCACACTCACATTCACACCTACGGACAATTTAGAATCACTAATTAACCTCAACATGTTTTTGGACCTTGTGGGAGGAAGCCGGAGAACCTGGAGAGAACCCACACTGCACGGGGAGAACATGGAGACTCCATGCAGAAAGATCCTGAGTGTCCTCACCTCAACTTTTTTTTTTAAAATAGCACATTTTAACAGTAACACCCTCTGATATCAGTAGCTTCATTGGAGATTTTTTGGAGTTCTTGCTCCCTGAAGGCAGAGCCATAGAGACACAGAGTAAGGCAAACATGGTTTCGGGTCAATCTAACAGAGCCATATTCACACCAAATGTTTCCAAGGCCATTACATCGTCTCCTTTGAATACCAAGTGTAACTGCCGTGGAGCTTTTAGCGCTAACACAGAGCAGGCAGTTTCCCAGGCTATGCATGTCTACGGCTCTGCTCTGTGGCAGCTCCATACAGAAAGTCTTCTCCATACAAATCTGTCTCAACCAGCTTCACTGAGTCATGCTGTGGATTAGAGAGAGGCATTTTATGGTGGAGATGGAGACTGAGACCAGCTAGATACGGTCAGAGAAGACAACACGAGGCCAGAGGGGCGAGCGCCGCCAACAAAAAGCAGGACGCTCTGTAGAGGTGAAGTGGAGAGAAGGTCACCATGGTGATGGCCAAGGGGCACGAACCGGCGACCTTCTTGCTGCAAGGCAACGGTGCTAACCACCGAGCCACCTTGCAGCCCGCAATCTGACTTGTTAAAGTAAAATCAGCATTGGTCTACTGCTCTGCCCACAGGATGCCACATATTAGTGGAGTTTCATGACTTTCGAGCACTAAAAGCTTAAAAATATGCTGTCTCCCTACTTTTTAGCCAACCTGTAAACTTGTTTGTCGAGAAGAAGAGCACGAATCAGATCAGCTTTACTGTAAAATCTTGCGATAAACTGAAGCTCGTTCACCAGCCTGCTGATAGAAAAGGATGTGCTGTAAAAAAACCCCTCACAGTGCATTTGAGTTTGCACATAGTCACACACCACGCTGGATTTTAAAGTACTGCCAGAAGCAAAAAAGAATCCCCCGAGGCCTGGCGAAGAGAAAGAGAGAACAGGGGGGGGAAGGGAGAGAGGGAGGGCGGATGAGAGAAGAAAGTTGCTGTTAAAAGATGAGCAAAGAAGGAGAAAGGCCCGGAGGAGCCGACGAGCAGCTGTTGAGAGTTGCTCCTCTGAGAACTTCTGTCCATGCTACAGGTCCCTCCCACCGGCTAACATTACAGCACAGCAGCTGTCTGGAGGATAAAACATCCCCCCACACACTTCTGTTTTAAGTGATCATCACTCTTAAAAAATACATTACCCACACACAAAGAAAGTTTAGTTTTGCATACACATATTGCGTCTGTCTTGAACGTATGTCCTTGCGTGCGCTCAGCCGACGGCTTGCGAAACGGCGTGCATACCTAACAGCGTGTTCAGCTGTCTAACATAATGAAAGGGTAGCACATTCTTTGCACTTGACCTTGTTGCCCAACACTCACTTTAAAAAATACATGTTAAAACACACACCTGCCCCGGGCCAAACACACACACACACACACACACACATAGGGCCAGGAAAAACAGCGGTTGCATTTACATCATCCAGCAGAATGCCCGACTTATATCGCTCCCTCAGCCTCCTGCTTCTCTTCTCCATCACACATGCATATGCTCACACACACACACACACACACACATACCGGCTATGGAAAGGGTTTATTCCCTTGTGTGTTGTAATAGTAATAGCAGTGACAGTGAGAGCAATAGAGCTTCCCATGAGTAAACCTGATAATTATTATCATATGCTCCACTGACTTACTAATGGAGCTTTGTCATTGTATCCCACCCTGTCCTCCTTTTCTTTCGCTCACATATTCGCTCTCGTTTTTCTCCCGCTGTTAGAATAATCACTGTTTTGTCTGTGTGTAACAAGTGCTAGGGTGTGTGGAGACACCTGGATAGGGCTTGTCTTTTCTTCTATCCTGTTTTCCATTTTCAATCTCCCCTTCACACCTCCTTTTTTTTTTTCTTTACACCACTCATCCAAAAAACTATTCACTTTCCAGTGCTGAGAGAGCAAAGATTATTACAGAGTCAGAGGGGTCTTATCAAGCCGCTTTGTGCGGTAATAGAAAGCACAGCAGCGTTTAGTCACTGCGCCCAGCTGTGTTACCTGCATCCCGGTTTACCTTCTCCTGCATCGATTGTTTGTGTAAGTGAGGAGGCTCTGGTTTTTCTCTCCGCTGCGTCTTTATCAGCTTATCAGGCGTGTCCACTTTATTTGATGCAGGATCTGAGGACGTAGCTCTGCATAAGCTCACAAGCACAGGACGAAAAAAAGAAGAGAGTAAGTGTTTTCGTGAAAGATGTTTAGCAGATTCTCAACTGCTTGAAGTGTGTGTTAAATTATTTGCTCCTCCCTCTTCCTCGCACTGCCTTGGTTGGGTCTGTCTCGTTAAACGTCCAGCATGTATTCCCTTCCTTCACTCCCTGGTCACAGCGTTGACCTCTGTACTGTATGAAGCCGCTTCAACCTAAATAGTCTGAAACCTGTATGGGGCCGAGCTTCTTTTTTTGAACCGCATGCTGGGCGGGGTTGGAGGGCCTTACATTCCTTACTAATTGTATGTGCTCTACATCCCGGCCTCATCTGCGTGTGTGTTTATGCTTCAAGTGGAAGAATAGTTTGGAGAACTGCCACCAAGACATGCGTTTGGCCAGCTGACCTTTGCCATGCGGGGTGAGAGCCACGGTTGGGTGTTATGTTTCAAATGTTCACTGTTATATGGAGAACAAGGTCGCGATCACATCAGAGAACACTGTTGAGCCGTGACTCTAATGCAAAGCGTTCTCTCTGAATGTCTGTTTCAAAACACTCATTTGTGACACTGTACTTAAAAATCCGTGTTAGTTTTGCTGCATTTGCTCTATTGCCGATATATGCAGTGCAAAATTGATTCAATCTATGCCTACACCGAGGGGAAAAAAATTACATTTACTGTTTCAGCCTTCAGGGGAGCAAGTCCTTCCCATTGGATACCCTTTGCTGCACAGGAAATGATGCGTTTTACTTTTGTAGCAGCAGCAGTTTATTCAAAATAAATAGAACGAGGATTGGCAGTTTTTAGTGATACCATGAAAACACAGAAGAACAGCCGGTTTAATACATGCTCTGTTGTGTGAAACAGAAATAATGCACATATTGAAGTATGTGATTGTCATTCTGGGTAAATTGTCACACCTGATATGTTGATTTCTTAGATGAGACTCTCTTGAAGTCATATTTTCTTCATAACAAGCAGTTTTTCAAAAAAAATCTGCTCTATCCACACTGCCCTGTTCAGGATACCCACTTTTGTTCATCATTCATCAGTAAGTCGCAAGGATTGGATTATTAATTACAACGAAGCTTTGAATCAGCCAAATTGCGTGGGACCTACTGTTTTATATTCTGTGTGAGATGCTTCGCGGCAGCTTATCTTGTATGTTTGTGTTTTTATTGTAAATTATTTAAAGCCCGTCCCTCTCCTCTGCTGTGCCTCGTCGTTGAATTTCAACACGATTCTCATTAATAAAACCACATTTTTGTTTCTATTTAGTACCTGTATGAAGGCAGATTACTACATAGATGGATTCAAGCACAATTGAGACATTTTGTTTGAGAAAGAAACATGTTCATGTGGTCTCCCGGGTGTAGCATCGTGTCCACTGCTATATTATTTATGTTCCTCAGGCGTGAAGATACTCGCCAACAGAAGGACTGCTGAGATAAAATGATGGACGAACCATTCGCCCAACGTTTCTTTTATTAACTCTTAGAAAAGTAACACTGTTAGAGGCATTTCCAGTGTTCTGTGGGTGCCATTTTTTTTCCTGCAGGCAGGGACTTTCCAGGTCTGCGGTGATATATGAGTCGACTTCTCTCCCCTGTGCGCCAGACCTATCAATGAGTCCCAGCTTTGCTCAGGGGACTTTGGCGGGCTTTGCTGGTGGTGGCGATGGTACATCTCTCTCTGCTCGGGGGTGTGTCTGCGTTTGTGTGCCGTCGTGTGTTAAGAGGCACCGTATGCGTTACATAAAGTGCCTGATCACTGTGATGAGCAGCTGTTTACAGCATTACGCGCTCTGCATCTGTTTATTTTGGATCACTGGATGTTATTTCTCTGTCTCCCTGAAGTAAAATGTGCCCCCAGGTGAAGCTTTCTTACCGCATTCCTCACATACAGGAACATTTTCAAAGACACCTCGAGACATGCTTGCACTCAGGAAACAACATGCTCTGGTATGTAGCAGTAGTCGCTGTAGTTGTGGTTGTTAACAGACCTTTCAGAAATAGAAAGATTGATTGGAAAACCGGAGCCTAAAAAGGAGGGAGGAATTGGCATGTATCCATGGCAACAGCACCCGATGTGGTGTTTTTTTTTTTTTTAGAGAAGTGTGCGTTGATTGCAGGGGAAGCCAAATGGAGTCCCTGTGGGGTTTACCTCTTTGTAGTTGTGGCCTTTATCTGAGAAAACCATTACTGACAATGTATGTGTGTCAGTGTTTGAGAGACAGTATGTATTTGATCTACTTCAGCACCGTGCCATCAGCGCTAATGCATTATCAGAGTGCAGTGTGATCTCTTCCTTCCGTATCTGATGCACCCAAACATCTCAGCATCATTCAGTGCAGTTCCATTACTACATGTGTGTGTGTGTGTGTTGCAGCCTCAGACACACTCTTATTGTTTATTGCTTCCATCTGTCCTGTCTCTGTCCGTGGAGGAGGCGTTCTTGTGTCACAAAACAATCTTCAGGCTGTGTTTGCACTTGGATTTTTAAAGAATGAGGTTTAGATTGAAAAAGTGAATTTGTTCTGTAGAATTATTAGATTTTTTTTCTTCAGAGCACAGTAGTGCAGTCTGGTCCAATTCTGAAATTTCTGTAAGAATTTGGAGGCACTGCATATCTTCAAAACTGTTTCCCCCCCTGGATGCCTGCTGCCTGACACTAGCAAAAAAAAAGCTTTAATATTGGAAACCCTGAAGCCTGTTCAGTGCAGCATTGGCTAAATAATTTGTCAGGTACCCTACATTTTGGAAGTATTGGATTTTTCCCGCAGGTTTAATTTGATTACTTTGGGAAGAATTGGCCCTTTGCTTGTCTGAAAGAAATCCATAGCTGTATTGATGAGAAGTCTCATTCTGGAGCAAAAGTCTGAGTGTGACTTTCTGGACAGACTTACATTTTATTCCTTTGACTGTCTGTGTCATGATCTCCTATACTTTTCATACTCGTACTCATTATATGGTAATTGTTAATTAGGATTCTGTTGCATTGGTTTCACTATATATTGCTATATATTAGTTATTAGCTTTGTGAGCTCACAGATCTTTAATAAAAATGTTCAGTTATTAAGACAAAACACATTTGCATAAATATGTTGCTGTGCTTAATGGAGTGGCTCTAGCACATACAATGCCCTTGTTTTTGCATTCACGTTTATATATATATATTTACTTATGCTAATGCGATGTATTTTGCATTTACCAGCTGCTTGTGTCCAGCAAAGTGCACATGCTCATTTATATTCACAGCAATTTCCAATATGAATGCATAATGCTTCCCCCGCCGCTATCTTTCTGTCTGTCAAACACACACACACGAACAGAGACGTACACTATTTCAGCGGTTTTGTGTGTCGGCGTTGTGCTTTGCAGAAGGCTTGAGCGAACTCACTGCTCCACCGTAATGCTAACAATGATACAGGAAGGGGGGAGAAGGCCAAGTGAGGGAACTCGTCTCTGTGCCTGTGTGGGTTGGAGACTGACAGACAAAACATGGATCATCCCATCACCTTCCGTGTTATCGCCATGTTACACGCTCATAAACACATTTATTAATAAAACAAGCCTTTACTCACTTATCACCGTTTCTAGACAAATCTCACACCTTTTGCGCTCACCAGAACTCATACGTGCACACATGCGTACACACACATGAACACACACACACACACACTCCTGCCTCTCACTGTGCTTTTGTAGCTATTAGGCTAGTATCATTAAAGCTCTTCAGACTAATTATCCCCCCCGATGAGCTGCAAGTCTCAATGGGATGGCAGGGAGAGATCCAGCATGACTGACTTGGCCTACGCTATTTGCAATGAGCCATTAGCCTAGTGCAGCGAAGCACACACACACACACGGGCAGGCACGGGGTTGTGCTAATGCAAGTATGGATACCATATTCATTTACATCGTTGTGAAGAAGACCTGTCAGTGGTTAGGAGGGGAAAAAAATATATGATGGAGGAATGTGAAAATGTGTGTGCGGTGGGCACTTTTCTCAGTTTGTGAATGTGCGTTTGAGTGCATGTTCACCACTTTTCCCCTCTCATGAGCCAGGTGCCACAGGGGAATGCTGGGAATGTAAGCTGGCGATGACTGATGGTGACAGTTTGCCAGGGAAACAGAGCGATGGAGGGAGATGAGGGGGGGGGGAAGAGGAGGGAGGAGCCTTGCGTTTACTCTACAGATATTGTACCCACCACTGATAAGCTCTGTCACACCCCAGGAAAAAGATTTCCCCCTATGGATCATCATTCATTTTAATTCCCTCATTAATCAGTTTATGCCACGGTGTTTGGGCAATTGAGGATGATGTTTGTTTTCAATGTGGGGCCAGGCTTGCATACCTTAGTTATGAAAGCCAGAAGAGCGAAAAGACTGTAGGGAGGACCTTTAGAAACTTTGAATTTATAGCATGTTCGTTTCAGGGAGTGTGGTGGGAGTGGAAGGAGTGATGGTTAACCATTAATAAACGTAAGCAGACTATAGCTCTGGGCTAAGAGACACAAACCCACAGTCATCCGTATGTCTTCTGATTGGGTTGGTTTGTTAACTTCTGAGCTTAGAAAAGTGTCTCTGTGTTTCTAGACAACACACAACCTTGTTACCAAAGTTAGGTTCGTCATGGGTATGAGGAGAGGTTTTATTATTATCTTTCAAGCCTTGGAGATTGTGACATACTTTTGGAACTTTTCACAAAGACCTACTGAGTTGAGGTATATGCACAACTCACAACCTAGTTTTTAGGTATCGTGAAGGCAATGTCTACTCCTACTACTAAACAGACTGATTGTGTGATTGGGTTGGTTTGTCCTTCGTAGCGCCTTGAGGCTGTATCCTAATGTCTCTGCTGATCCCTTGGCTTCTCATAAAGCATGACATGTTTCCAGCATGTTTATTTTGAGCAGTCTCGGCTGAATTGTAATGACCTTAGCTGCAGATTCCTCTTGAAGTTGTTTTTGTGATGATTGGGGAAATCCATTAGCTTTTCTATTCTTAAAATTTGAATTTGTTCTTTGGTTTGTGACCAGAACCCTGCCACACTATAACATTTCCATTGGCTGTACTTTGTGCTTATAAATAAATAAATGTCAGTGCTAAGCTTAGGAGGCGAGCGTGGTATCATTATATATGGACATCACGTCATTGTGAACATGCTAGTGTGATGAATAGTTCCATGGTGCCCACATACATCCTCACAGGGTCACTAGTGTGGCTGTAGACTCTTAGTCCTGGTAAATACTGGATAAAATATAAACGCCAAGACCTTGAAGGATGCTGCTTCTTATCTACCATCATATTTCAGGCATATTCTTCCTCCTCTACAAGAGCTTTACATCAGAGAGGTTTAAAGGAAGAACATACCCCGAGGCTATCCGACTCTTGAATCGTAAATCCTTGGCTCTTTAAGGCATGTTTTGTTTTTGGCTGGTTGCTCTTGTAATTCTTTGTGATTTGTATATTTTTAACATGTTTAAGTATTTACCCCTTTTGCTTGTAGGCCTACAACTTTTAAAACTCCCTCTCTGGTCACAATTCAAGCCTAAAAACTTCATCTATGTATCAACGTTACATATTTAGAAGTTGTTGTTTTTTTCATGAGAATAATCACCTCCTGGCATAAAATGAGTTTGATGTAACTCTACACCGTCGCTCATTTGCTAGAGTAAGATAAGATAAGCCCCACTGGATGTAGTTTGAGCACTCTAAATGACTCATAATTCTGCTAAAACACTGTAAAACTACTCTGTGCCACACAATGGCAAATTGTTCTCCATGTTTAACCCATTTCTAAAGAAAAATATTAAATGGAGAGCTCCACCACAAAGGTTGACAGAACTGGTTCCTTGGGTTTGTTACATATGAAATCCCAGCAGTCTGATTTGTTGAGAAAAAGTAGGAACCCTGCAGTTACAAGGCAGAAAAGCTCCACCAATTGTTCATGACATGTCTAGATTAAGACTGAAATTACTTTGGAGATGCTCTAGATCTCCAAATCAGACGGGTAAACTGACCACGCCCTTTGGAGGAAGACAAACTTCAAGCCTAGAGACTACAGATCCTGTGGGATTCAGCATAAAAAGAGACAAAGTAAGTATTTAAGGGACAATCCTACAAGATTTCAGGCTTATGGTATGTTATCCTGCCTTAGGGAACAAGTGAAGTATCTATTATAAAAGGTAGCAGCTACTTAGACGGGGGCTTCAATAAATTGCTTTCAGTCGAATTTCCCAGAATTGTCAAAAAAAAAATGGCCACCCAAATCGAAGGAAAAAACAAACACAAACAGCGGATTCGAAAACCCATACCAATTAATATCACGCTGCTTTCTAAAGTGACATCCCAGCTACCAAAGTCAGCCCCTCAGTGTGCCTTCTGTTTCCTGCTGAGGTGGGAAAAGAGGAGGAAAAGGGGGCGAGGAATGGGAGAGAAATGTTGAGAACAGATGGCGGAGTGGCCCCTATGTTCAATTGCCTGGGTGATTATGGACACAGCTGTCAGTCACTTTGCATGTAAGTGTGTGTGCGCATGTGTGTGTTTGATTTTGTCCGTACTTGGCGTCTGTGCGTACGTACTTGTGTGTGTGCTTCCAACTCTCCCATGTGCTCTCGAGCTCCTTTGAATTCAGTGGTGTCTTGGTAATGTTACATTTCACACACGTGTTTATTGCCGTAGCATGTTTTTGCCAACGTCCGAGCTTAGATCTCAGAACAGAGCTGAGACTGAAATCACGGAAAGAATGTAAGATTTAGGTCACCTGTCCACACTGTGAGCTCTCTCTCTCTCTCTTTGTCTTTCTCTCTCACTCGCTTTCTGCCTGTGTCTCTCTCCCTGTCTGTATTATTGGGCTTTACCCCCATCTAGTGGTCATGGCTGTTATTATCCTTTGACTGCATTTGCATGACATGATGTTAAATTCTAATTTCTAAGCTCAGTCTGTTTGATTTAAAATTAAGAGTTCCATTGCAAAATAACATTATTTACAAAATGGCAGGTGCACAGCTTTCTGTTACTGACATTATCTTTCTTAATCAAGCTACTTAAAATTACAAACAAATTAGGTTCCAAATTATTAAAACCTGCACTAATTGATCTTTTTGCCCTATTGGGCACACACCCAGCATGTGAAACTACATTATAAATTACATATAACTGTGTTTCTGCTCAATGTAAATAACGCTACCTCATCTTTCAGTTCTTAAAGAAAATGTGTCTGCCTGTAGTTTGGTGCTGGCTGAGTAAAGCACAGTGGGTTGATGAGATCCTTTTTGCTGAACAGCTGCAGTTTAAAACAACGGCAATGCGAATTAAAATGTAAATGTTTTGGGGCTGTAAAAAGTTTGAGCTAAAAGAGGCAAAGTTCTCCACTGAGCCTAAGAGGTGCTCATGGTGATAATTCTCTGTGTGACTCTGAGCAAACTCTTGTGAAACAAAGTCATTTGATCTTTTGTTAGAATAAAAAAATATTGATTAAAGCCACTTTCAGAACAATTTATAATTATTGTCAAAGCATCATCTTGACTCACAGATTTTCATTTTACAAAATAATGTTAGTAACGTCCAAACATGTGTAAAGTTGTGATCTGTAGTGGACTAAAGCTGAGCTGGGTAGCAGGAGTTAATAGCCAGCTGTGGAAACTCTACCAAGGAAAAACAAGTAAAGGATGTTTTCAGACTTGTGACTAAAATATGAACACATGAATATATAACAGATGTTTTACACATTTATTAGTTTTGTTTTGTCTAAATGCATGAGGTCGGATAAAGGTTGCATTGCTTGATATAAGCTGTACGTGAGAGTCTTAGCTCGTGTAATATATTATATATATTATATAAGTACAACTGAAGCACAATAGCTGTACTGAAAGAAGGTCAATTGCTAATCTTAGCCCAAAGTGGCTTGGAGTTTATAATAGTGTTTCCATTTTATCTGTGGATAAATGTATCTCTCTACAGCCTCATGTCCTCATCCCTGGAATGGTTTCCACTGGCAGAGCAGCTGAGTACCGGTCCATCTCGCTGCTGATCCAGTCATTGTACTTGCACAGCTTGGTGTCGACGATGGGGTCAGCTGGGCTGCTGTCTGTACCATTGCACACCTTGCAGCTGGCCATCGCACTTCATCACGCTGCCACTGTCATTCTGGAGAGAATACAAGACTTACATCGAAAATGCAATGACACAGGAAGGATGACGGGACAGAGACACCAATGACAAAGTAGATTCAGTGGCACAACAAAAGAAAATGCAGTTTCTCTGGCTTGTGTTCATGCTCACCGTGCAGTCATCTGTGTCTGCTTGACCAGAACAGTTCATACCTGGCCTCCAGAACTCAGGGAAAGTGTTCATGCAAGTCTGATCATCAACGACATGAGTATTCCCATCAGTTTCAAAGAGGAAGAAGGTAGGTTGTTACTCTAATTCTTTGACGACAAAGTTTAGTAGTTTGGATGTAATCCGTACTTTCACTTGTCAGTCTCTGACTTTTTTCTTTCCTTCTACTCAGGGGGTCTATGGATTACTTCCCATTTTCATGCAGTGCCTCTTCTTGCACTCTAACATAAGGTCTGAACCTTGAGTAAATACTATTTTCAAGGTCTACCTCTTTTAATTAGTCCTGATCACTGACTGGGCATTTTGGCAAGCTATTAAATTCCTCTGATTAAAGAATTAAAATAGAATGTTCATGCCTTGTTAGAGCTGCAATGACCAGAATGCTGATGAGGCTTTCTATCATTCCTACCTGCTAATGAATCTAACATATCCCTGAGTCATGGTCACAACATAAAAGTATCGGAGCTGCAGTCTGTAGATTAAGCCCATGTTTCTGGTAAGTGCCGTCAAGGGGTTGCTGCTGCTTTCTGTTTGGAGTCAAATTACTAAGATGCATTTAGGAAACAACCAGTATTAAGGCAGACGTCATTCACCCGGAAAACTGCAGTTGCATTTGATTTCAGTAGATGAAAAAAAGGCCTTCAAAGTGACTATGAGACTCCAGGAGGCCACCCTGCCTGATGCACTCCTTTCTGTTAACTTGACGACAATTGAACACGTTGGCTTCATGTCTGAATGAGCACCTTAGTCACTAAGGTAACAGCATTCTGTCATTCAGACACCACAGGGATGAAGAGAGCCACGGCACACACAAGATTGGACGATGCAGCGAGCGATGTGTGCTTCGTAATAATGCAATAGCAGGTAAACAACTACATCCAAGCAAATAGCAAGCTTATCAAACTGTCCAAATAACTAATAGCCTAGTTTATTTACAGCTTCCCTAATCACTGAAAATTCTGCCCATGCGTGATGATAATCTACGCACTACTTCACCAGCATTGAAATAAAAACATCCCCAGAGCTGTGGTGGCGCTCAGGTGATGATTTACGGTTTCTTACGAGCCATGACTCTGTGTGTGTGGCAGCTCACACGTCTGTAGCAGTGTTACATGCAGTTAGATCCTCACTGATCCTGTCTCCACGTCAAGGATAATTTGTAATTATAAGTAATTAATAAAGTTATTGTTGTTGTTTGGAAATGTGTGAAACTCTCTTGCTTTGGAGTCATTTATGGATCCTGTGGCTGTTTGATGCTGCAGGTGTGTAAAAACTAAAATAATTAGGGGAAAGATTCCTCCAAACAGCTGGAAGCAGCAAACTGAACCTGAGCTAATGGTAGAGATTTTGTCAAAAAAAAAAAAACATTATTTGGAGTACCATTATACTAAGTTGTTAGTCTCTCTTTTCATCACAGTAATGTTTTAACTTTATGAAAATGTCATGGTGTAGCCTAAATAGTGTGATGTTGTCAGTTGGGAGCACAAACTGTGCGCTCTGTAACATACTAGTCTGTCCTCTGGATCGTACTGTACAATGCAACCCTATGCAAGAGAGTTGCTCACATTTATACATGTTGAATAACAGAACAACAGAACCGGTGACTTTGTTATTTAGTTATAATTATACATTATGCCTGACATGAGGACAGAATAAGTCCAGGTCAGAATCTAACAGCAAGTAACACTGTGGACTTTTCTTTACTTTACACAGGTTGAGCTGTCCCACACAGATCCACAGTTTATCAGTGGCAGTTAAACATTTTATTGCATCATGAACATCCTTAAGTTGAGTCCTGAGCTCCACCACAGGAATAGTTTTATTTTACTTTTGGCAAATCCATCCATCCATTATCTATACTCTGCTTAATCCTCAGTGGGGTTGTGGGGGGCTGGAGTCTATCCCAGCCGACTCAGGGTGAAGGTAGGGACACTCTGGACAGGTCACCAGTCTATCACAGGGCTACACTTAGAGACAGACAACCAAGCACACTCACATTCACACCTATGGACAATTTAGAATCACTAATTAACCTCAACATATTTTTGGACTGTGTGGGAGGAAGCTGGAGAACCCGGAGAAGGGGAGAACATGCAAACTCAACGCAGAACGATCCTGGATGTCCTCACTGGGACGCGCCGACCTTCTTGCATGCGAGGCAACAGTTCTACCAACTGGGCCACCTGCATAGTGAACATCCTAAAGATGAGTCCTGAGCTCCAACACAGGAATAGTTTTATTGTACTGTTGGTAAAGTTGTAGTTAAATTATCATCACACATGGACAAAATTCTCAGTGGTTATGGAAGTCATTAACAAACTAGGCCATTAGTTATTTGGAAAGCTTGATAAGCTTAGTTTAGATGTGGGCTTATGTTTGCCATTGCATTAACATATGTTGCATATCATTTGCAGTACTGTCCAGTCTTGCATGAATAACAAACATCGTATGTGCACCGAAGCATTCTTCATCACCGTGGTGGGTATGTCTGAATTAAGCTGTGAGAAACATTAATGTAAATGACAGAATCCCATTACTTTAACAGACTGATGAATCCATTAATATTATGTCTGGAAAGGGCTCAACAAACAATCCTACACATCACGACTGTAAAAACTGTTATTTTTTTAGGCTTTGGTTTCTGTATGGATTAAATAAATGCAAAACAGCATCTTTAATTATGAAGCTTTAGATCTGCTGGAAGCTAGATTTTGTCATGAAGCCACTATTTCCATCTGTGTCCAGATTCTACAGTAAATCATAATAACTGACTGCTGAATGCAGTTTCATAGTGAATGGACAAAAATGAGAGTGGTATCAGTCTTTCAGTCTAAATCTTTTAAACAAGCATGTGAGTGTGCTTGCCCAAATTTAAGATGCTGGTGGCTTGGTTGCTTTTTTTTTTTTTTTTTTTAACCAGTTGTACCAATCAGAGACTTTACTGCAGAGTGCACTAATGTAGAGTGTTAGCGGATAATAAATGGGAACAAAGCACTGATAAATTAATCCATTAACTATACAGGATTTCAAACATGGTTTTACAAATGAAAGACACAGAAGAAAAGATTGAAATCTCTCTCATGTCTTAACACTGAAGGTGAAACTACAGTCAGCAGCTAATTCGCTTCGACTTGACACAAGGGGCAAGATTTCAACCACGGCTCAGTCCAAAGGATTTGGTCGCTTATTATATTGTTATATGGTGTTTATTTTATCAGTAGTTCTTATCTAACTCTCAGCAAGAAAGTGAAAAAGCATATTTCCCCAGAATCACAAGAAATGTTTGTGTCTAATTGGAACTTCAGGGGCCTTTAGCTACTATGTAACGGAAAGCTGAAGTAAATCTTGTGCAACAGGGAATATTTGAGGAGTGGATTAACGTACACTGGCTTATCCTGCAGTTATACTAAATTCTAGTGTGGTGACAAGTTAATGAGGTGTAAAAGCCACTGTAACACCTTTAAATCCACTTACATTGATTTGGGATGGTGGCGCCCCAGCCACTGACATAACAGGTCTCCTCAGGCTGTGGGCAGCGGCGGGGCAGAGGAGTGGGCTGATCTACTGGGTGAGGCTGTGGGGAGGTGACCGGTAGGGGCTGTGACAAATCAGCAATATGAATGTGCTGCTCTGTGCTCCTCCTCCACACTGTTGTCATGTTCCCCAAGCGATGCAGTCGTGCTGTAGGGTCTGCAAAGGACAGAAGCGGGACTGTATTTGTTAGGCTAGGCACACTGCAGAAACAATGACAGAGGAAGGGTAAGCCTTAATCAGACGTGAACAGCAGGTTGATGGATGTGGTTTAATTAGGTTGAATCAATTAGGAAAGAACTGTCAAAAATAATAGGTCTTTCTAATACCGGCTATCAAGAAAAGCAAAAATTACAAAGCTGACAACAGTAGCTAATTGGGTTACAAAACGTTCAGACCAATTTAGAATCATCAATTAACCTACTATGTTTTTATATCGTTTTGGACTGTTGGAGGAAGCCGGAGCACGTGGATGCTCCTGTAGAAAGGGGCAGAACATCCAACCTCTGCACAAAAAGGCATCAACCAACCATTAGCTGGATATTGGCAGCAGCGAGGGTGACAATGCTAACCTCCTGCACCACCGTGTAGAACAGAGCAGCAGTTGAATTAAGCCCAACAACGGTAGATTTAAATAATACTTGCTTGAACTGGAAGAAAACATGAAGGGTTCATTTGCAAAAACAGATAACTCCATCTTCACAAACCTTCAGAAAACCCACTTTTCCATCGTCTACCTGAGACAATAACAATCAAACTTAAGTTATCTCTATTTTTGTCATTTCTACTGAGTTGAATCCACTCAACTTTAGTTGGATTATCTCAAGCAAACAACAAAATAATACGTTTCCTGGAGTTGTCTGTTTTTGCAAACGACCTTTTCATATATTAAGCACCTCAGCCAGGTTGACTCAAGCCCAAGTGAGTTTTTATTGCTGGTATTTTGGGGAATCCAAACCAAATGAATGCCACTTTTTTTTGACAAGACAACATGTGATGATTTAATTCAACAGCAGGTTTTGATTTGCTAAATGCTCTGCACTTATATAGAGCCTTTATCCTAAGCGCTTTACAATGTGTTTCTCATTCATCCATTCACAGCAACTTCGGGTTCAGTGTCTTGCCCAAGGACACTTCGACTGTGGAGGGGATCGAACCACCAACCTTGTAAGTGGAGGACAACCGGCCCTACCACCTGAGCCATGATTTGATGCAGTTGTTCACTCATACCTACTTGGGTGCACACTGGAAGGAAGTTCCACTATCCATCATTAAGAGCCCCGCTGCAGTATACCCCTCCACCATAGACCTGCCAGGGTCTGGAGTGGGGCTGGCAGACCTTGTTGTCCTCCAGGGGAAATGCTCCTGTAACACAACAAGATCAAAGAGAGACTGCAAGTTGCTATTCTAATATTCACTTCTTTTCTTTCAGTCACAGCACGGTAAAGCTCTGCCTGCAAGCCCCAACACTAGAAGGAGAAGCTTCATGCTGTATGCTGTTTACGTAGCCGTCTTCTGTAGCTCCAACCTCTTATGTAGGCGCTTTGATCAGTGTTTCCTCTTTATACCTGCAGGCTTATTAGAGGACAGTGGGAGGAACAGAACACTTTATCACATTTCAGCATCATTTCCCATCCGGCCGTAGCCTTTACAATAACCTTATTAGAGAAAACTTCAACACCTTTGGTTCAACGATGCGTTTCTACAGAGTGACCACTTCGTTTCTTTCCTTTTCTGAAAACCAAAAGGATAATCAGTTATGAAAAATCTGCTGTATCTCGTTTAAACATAATCCAGTGACAGTTTTTGCAGTTTTGTTCATAGTGTGAAGACCAGCAAAGACCTACAGCGCCACGCAGATTCTTGTGGCTTAGTGGGCTTTATTAAAACCATTTTTTATGGTTAGTCTTTGCACTCTAAAATAGACGGCGGTGGCATAGAGTAATTGACAAAACTTTTGCAGCACTACAGAAAAAAGTAAACAAAAAAAAGATAAGATTGGAGGCATGATTCCCATTTCTGTTTATACAGTTAATATTTTATAATGTCATGATGCAATTTAAAGGCTTGAAATATTGCACAACTTGGAATGTGCTTGAGGGAAACCAAAATATCTACCAGTCATATTCTCGCTCTTTTTGAGTCTGTAGAAACATGTTTTTCCCAAATGAATGCTAAAATTGAGTATTGATTAATCCACTCATCCTCTATATTCATACCCATCCAGCTGTATGTGCTTTGTTGCCTTGAGTGTTGCTGGGGGCTGGGTCCTGACCCAGCCGATGGGACAAGGTTGGACAGGTTTACCAGTCCATCACAACATAAAGAGAGACAAGCATGCATGCTAGAATTCATGCTTACAGCAAATGTAGAATCATAATGTATGTATTCTGTGAGAAATCCAGAGGGAGAACATGCAAACTGCATCCAGAAAGACTCCAGGCCAACCAGCATGTTCAAAAACAGAACCGCCTTGGAGTGAATAATATTTTCTATATTGTTTTTTTTTTTTTTTTCTCAGCTGTTGCTTTATTTATTTTGTATATGTTATGAGGTGGGGCTGCGAGGTGGATCAGTGGTCAGCACCGTTGCCTCGCAGCTAGAAGATCGCTAGTTCACATCTCGGTGAGGACACCCAGGATCTTTCTGTGTGGAGTTTGCATGTTCTCCCCGTGCAGTGTGGGTTCTCTCCGGGTTCTCCGGCTTCCTCCCACACAATCCAAAAACATGTTGAAGTTAATTGGTGATTCTAAATTGTCCGTAGGTGTGAATGTGAGTGTGCTTGGTTGTCTGTCTCTAAGTGTAGCCCTGTGATAGACTGGTGACCTGTCCAGGGTGTCCCCTGCCTTCACCCTAAGTCAGCTGGGATAGACTCCAGCCTCCCCACAACCCTAGTGAGGATTAAGCGGTGTATCAATAATGGATCGATGGATGGATGTTATGAGGTGTTCAGTGACACCCACTATGTCAATACCACATGTGACGCAAGAAAAATAAGAGTGAAAACAAATGACAGCTTGAAAATTACGACATAGACATAACCACAAATCTATGAACACTAAGAAAGAGAACAGGAGATGCGAAAACATGAATATTCAGTGATATAGTCTGCCTTTGATTCAGCTGCATCTGTAAGCACTGACACGTGAGACTGTTTGATATCTGCTTGCCATCTCCACCCAACGCCTGTTCATCACTGCATGTTTTCAACGGTTAGATCGAGGAAGATTTATCCACGCGCCAAGTGGAATATTTATTGTTTATTGTGTTTGACAAGAGGATTTTAATAGAGCTGTAAATAATTCAGTTATACCTGAAAGATTTAGCTTTCCTCATGAAAGGAGGCGCACTGAAATGCAATGTGGGTTCATTCATCTGAGAGCCGTGACAATCTGTTTTGCCTAACACGTAGTAACCACCCCCTTCCTAACACCAGCAGTTATAATGCATAAACTCACTTCACAGCACCTTGTTGATGTGGAAGCCCACAATGCATTCATCTGTAGGAATCTGATAGCTCTAAATAAAGATGAAAATCCACCAAACTCTTATAACAACGGCAGCAGTGGTGCTATTAGAAGACTGTAGTCCTCAAGGTTTTCACGCACGTGTATTTTGTCCTCTTTGGCTCTACATCTTTCGCAACAGCTACACAAAATGATGCCCAAAAGCAATTTCATCTCTTTCATTTGTTTGGGTTGTAGTTTCACAAGAGGACACGTGTTGTTGATTTATGCATCAATTAAAAATCACAACACTCTTGCATCACTGCTTGTCCATAAAACCATCTCTGTAGTCTTTGTTGTTTATTCTTCCCCATCAGTTTCTCTGCGATCACATTTTCACATGTTTCTTTTCATCTATTATTAATTACAACAGAGGCCTCTGTTCTGGTGCTGCCTCAGCTGATAAAAGTCTTGTGCCTCATTGTGGATTCATACAGACAAAAACACATGATCCACTGCGTCAGTGAGAGGAAAGAAGACACAGGACTCACACAGACAGCAGCAATGCGCACAATTTACTATATCAGACGCTAAATTATCTTGCATCAAACGGAGACACCAGGTTTGTTGTTTTTAGTATAAATATTTTATTTGAAGATATGACATGAATATTCTAATGTATCCAAAGGTGCCATAGCCATTAGAGTCAACAACAGCAGGTGGTGTTACGTCTTTAAATCATTTATTTTCATATCTGATTGTTTTCGAACTGCGACACCCGTGGAGAAATTAAACGGTGCATGATGGGATACTCTGCGCTCCTGCTCTTGTGCAAATTTTTACCGTCCAGGTTCCTCCGTGCAAGCTGTCAATTGTCTTTTCGAAGGGTCACTGTTCACGGTCAGAGGTTGTCGTCATCTGCAGTGACCCAAGGAAGGGCCAATAAGAGCACCGTGTCCGTTTCTTTTTTCTTTCTTGTTTTTTGAAGACACTGTCTGAGGTTTTGAGGTTTGGTGGTGGTGAAATATGACCAAGTTCAGAATGTCAAATGACGTCTCGTCCTTTTGAGGGGAGGCTGATGGTTCTTATGCTGTCAGTAAAGGTAGCAGCGGCCATTGGGAATATGTTTTTTTTTTTTCTTTCATTACTGGGAGTCATAAAAGTGGACAATCTGGTCCTTTGCAATGCCAAAGTAGGTGCCCACAACTGTGGTAAAATCAGTGTACAGATTCCTGCAGACAACACACAGAAAAGAAGGAGCTTTAAACATGAATTCTGACATTTGTTGTTGTTGTTGTTGTTTATACCGCATTAAAGAATCTGCATTTAAAATCTCTTACGATGCTCTCTCCTCCAGTTTAAGTCCCTTGATGTTCTCAATTCCGTCACTGACGGTGTTGACGGCGGTGTCGTAGTAGGACTTTATGGCGCCTGTGACCCTTTCCAGAGAGCCCGGCTTCTCTTCGGCCTGCCTCAGCACACGGAAGCCTTCAGCGTCTGCACAAAAACAGGTCAGAGGAGTTCAGATGTAGTCATGCACAGTCGTCCTCCAATGTTTTCATACCCTTCTATTAAAGAAAAGGCAAAATTCACAATAGTCACTCATATAACTAAAAAGTAAGAATAAATAAAAATTTGCTAAATTATAATTTAGTGAAATAAGACGTTGCTTTTGAATTATGGTTGGAAATAATAATTAAAAAAATAATAACAATAAAAAAAAAACTGTCCAGGACAAATCAGAGCACTTTGCTTTTATTTTTGTTTGATTGTTTGTTTGTTTTTTAATATTTCTGTTGAACCACAATTCAAAAGCAATGTCTTTATTTATTATTACTTTTGTCAATTTCAACTTATTTCAGTTACAGCTGGGTTTTTTTCCTTCTTTAATGGGAGGGTATGAATACATTTGAAGATGACTGCATATTCAGTGAACACCTCAACAGGAAACATTACACAAAATACTTTAGACATGAAATTGTAAAGCAGCACAAGACGTGTCCCTTGTCTAAAAAAAAAGAGCAGGGAGAAGATAAAGGACTTTCCCCCTTCTCAAAACAAGTGACATCAATGATCTACCACAGCTTTTACGTGTGTGTACTCTTCAAAACACACGTACACAACCAGACTTAACACAAATATCACAATTAAAACTTTTCGTTGTTTGTTTTGTATACATTTTCTTTAACTGAGTAATATATAGAAGATTATTTCAAAGAGTTGAATTCACAAACTTTAATACACATCTGCTAAAAAGCAGCACATTCAAACACATTCTTTTTTTTTTAATCAATTTGTGATCTTAACACAACTAATCTGTAAGTAATAAGTCTGTTTTTAGCTCAGAACAAACCTTTAGAAATCAATCATGTCTTTCATTGATTTGTAAACAATCTTTTTATAGGTTTCACTGAATTATTCTAATTATTTAAAATATATGAAGGGTTGAACTTTCTGAAAACACACTTACTGAGTGCAAGAAGTGTAACAAGCACAGAAATGACCAGTAGCTTATTCATGGTTTCAGGTATCTATAAATGAAGAGAGAGAATAATGAGACACGTAAAGCTTCCCCCGCTTCATCCACTAGGGTGAGACATTGTCATAGATTTCCCGCCTCATGTATGGCTGATGTATTTTGTGTGATATTGTCTTTCTATGTATGAATTTTTCTTCTGACATACAGGTCAAAACATTTCCTTATTTGCCATGCTGTTGAGCATAAAGTTTATATCCCCCCCCTATAAGAAGCTATTATCTTCCAGTCTTATCAAACACAATCCATTTAATCCATTCACTAATGAAGCAAAAGTGTCAGTACTCACTGTATTCCTCTGCAGAAACGGTGAAAAGAAAACAGAGTAAGCGGCACCGCTGGCCCGACCTGTTTATATAGGAGTGTAAAGGTGTTGACTTGTTGCTCTCAGAGTCAAAGTGCACTCTGTGGAAGATAAACCTCCTCCGCTGTCTCATGTGTGTTTGCTGGAGTAGTGGACCACTGTGTCTTGATAAAGCAAAGCGTTGTGACTATGTCAACACAAGGTTTGGGGGGTTTAAGAAAAAAATAAAAATCATCAAACTAATCATTTCATAGAGTCATGGGTGGGGGGGGGATCATTTCCCCACCAGCTCTGTACGTCACCCTGATCCTGAACACGCCACAATCAGTCATGTTCCATTGATAAGGTCAGTAGGCTCTCACGTCTCGCCCTGTTCGCAACCTCCTTAAAGGAAGCACTGATTACTTGCATAACGAGGCTAACGCGTTCACGCCACACTACGACAGTCCTAAGTCCTGTCAAGGTGGTCCTGAGTCTAGAGTGTGCTGAACACGTCATCTGCGCCGATTCAGGTTATGAAACTGGCAACTGGATTTATTGTTCCACGACTTTATTACAAATCTTAATATAGAGATAAAAGAGGCCCTCTGTTTCTTTATCTATGGACGAGTGGATTCCTCGACACCTTCTGCTCATCAGTATTCTCATCGGACATGCTAGCACGGCATTTCCCGTCAGAAATGATTGCTTTGTGATTCGATTTCAAGTGACATTGAAAGAACAAGACATTTTGATGTTGTTAATGTCGCCCTACTGCGACTTTCCTTCTTCTTTTGTAGAAATAATTCATATTTAGCGTTTTATCACCCACACCAAATTATTTTGACCTTTGATTTTATTTATTTTTTTGGGGTGTTTTTATCCTTGAAGCTGTGGTTATATATTGATAGCAAATATTTTGACTCTAGTTAATCATTGTAAATGTTTGTTGCTTGCTAAAGGCAGAACATTTGGTGAACGCCATTCCGCATGGGTTCGTCAACAACAATAACACATTTGTTTTTAAGCCGAAGAAAAGAGAACCTTGAACATCTTAAAAAGCACCGACTGCGACCAGTACTTTATAATACTTCATGAGAGCTTCTTCTCTTACTTAAGGACATTTTTTTTTTTATTGTGTTATCATCAGATTGTAGCACAGAAAGTGTTTGAACGTCCCAGTTATTGTGTATTATTCATTGGGCATAATTACAAAGTGACCAAACAGTTTTGATCTTGAGTTGTGTGTTTTTCTCCGTAATGACTCGATCGAGGTCTAAACAAACAACCCAACAGCCGATCACGTGATCCAGCCTCACATGTCACGTCGCTTGTGACCCAAGAACGCAGGTCAGTTGGAGAACAGCTGTGGCTAAGCAGTAAGACCAGAGAGCGTCGGAGAGCTTTGGTTCGGTCCAGCTGATTCAGTTGGACTTGGCTCTGCTCGGCCGGTGCTGGAGTTTAAGTCGGCAATAAGCTACATCAAGGCGCTGTCAACGCCACAGCGACATGATCATCTGTTACTTCTCGGATGTCTTCGATGTCATGTGTTGAACAATCACCGAGTAAAGAGATGAAAAAAAAAGTTACCCTTACCAATATCTATTTCTAAACGTACACACCCTCCTCGTGGCCATCAGTCATTAAACACAATCCAGTGAGCCATTATTCCAAGAAATAAATCTGGGATCACTGTGTCAGCACTCAGAAGCTAAGTTGTCTGCAACACCTTCGCTTCAAGCAAATATTCCTTCAGGAGTAATAAAAGCAGGATTTAGCAGGATGCAGTTGTTTATCTTTCATCATTTGTGGCACAAGTTGTAACTAGAGCCTGAAATCTAAGAGTTCTATTTAGGCTCGAGATGGCAAAATAAACTTCTTGCTAGTTCTTGGATTACATGACCGTTTTATTAACGTGGCCACTGAGTGTGCTCAAAAAGAAAAAAACAAAACAAAAAACAGTCCCATAATGTTTAACTAAGTGATCTTAATTCGTGTCATAGCAGAAGATGTGCAGTTTGTTGTGGCATAATTTAAATAAATGTGCAACTCTAGAGTTTTACATTTTGTTGTAACCAGAATTATCATTATACGAACTGTGGATGTCAACCTTTAATAGTACGTAAACCTCGATGAAGAAACAAGCTTCGAGTAGTTTTCAGTTCATTTTATTCAAGGACACTCATACACACACACACATTACAGGCAGACTTTGGTTAGTTATCAAACACAAAATTCTGTACATGCACAATTTGCAAAGGTGGTGTTGACATGTTCGCCATGCTCATCACTCTGCACGACTTGGCAAGGACTTCAAAAGAAGCAAATAGTTTTGCATTTGCATTGTGCATCGCTCTCCTATAGGCCTAAACGGGTGTTGTTTCTATAAGCTTGAATCAAATTACAGGTTTCTGACAGCAGTTTAGCTCTATTGGGCGGGCATGACTTTGTCCAAATAGGCCTTGGCAATTTCGATGCCGTCGTTCATGTGCTGTTGAAATGTCGGACGTATATACTCTTCGTATGCCCCCAGCAATGCTGAGCGGGCTCTGTCCACATATGGACCCCCTTCAGCCATCACGTTGCTGCACAAAAGAAGGATGACACATTTTTTTTTTTAATTACTATTTTGTTGAAAAAGGTTAAAAGATTCATTATCTGGCTCATTATCACAAAATACATTTCTTTTCTTTTGTTATATCATCACTAGAAAATGTGAAATATAAATATGTAGTGGTAATGTTTTACAGTGAATTAGGCTCTTCAGCTGGGAGAATAATTCTCAATGAATACTTACTTAGCAACCTGGACGAAAGCTTTATACTCTTCCCTTTCCTGCAGGGCTCCGACGTTGGCACCAGTTGCACCACGAACGGTGTCAATGTGAGGGGCTGCAGCAGCTTGTACCTTTTCCATGGCATTCATCAACCTCTTCATGAACGTAGCTTTCAGGTCGTTGTATCTGTCAACGACCTCCTGCGATGGTTCTCTGATTTCACACAGGCTCATGGAGACTGCAGTGAAAAAAGAAGGGTTGGACTTTTATTTTAAAACCAGTGACACAGACATATGCAATGAATAAATTAAACCAGACTAAATCAGCATGCCTAAAGTAAAAAAAAAAAAAAAAAAAAAAAAAGAGATAAACCTAAATGTTACTTTATGTATTTTGCATGTTCAAAATAAGATCTCTAAGACCAGTGTTCAGTGCCGACAGCGTGTCTGCTACTGCAGCTGGGTGCAGTTTAAAAATGAGCATTCATCCTGTATGTCAACCACAAATAAAGCAGTGTAGGAGTCAGCCATGCAACAGTGTCCATTAAAGCATATGTATTGAAACATGTTTTATACCAAGAGATGCAGGCACAATTATTATTATTATTTTTAATTTTTTTTAACAAAAAATCACATTTTAAATCAGTTAAGTGTTCTGTGATTTGAGTAGTAATTTCCTTTTTTTTAAAATAATGGTTACATAACATTTAAGCTTTAAAAAAAAAACTCACAATACAAAAATCAAATGCAGCAGTTGTTCATACTGTATTGATATGTTGCCTTACCCTGCAGAGCGAGGATCAGTGCCAAGACATATTTTGTATTCATCTCTGAAACGAAAGAAAAAAACAAACACAAGATCAGACTCTCCATTTAGTGAATTCCTCTGCACACTTGGCATTTTAACCCTTGAAAAATCACAAGCAAGTTGGTTAAATTGCAGACACTGCGAGCAAAAATGAAATACCTGGATGTTATAATAAAAAGCACGTTTCAGTGATATCTATTCAGAAGTAGCTTTAGAAGAGAAGCCGTGACGGCTGCTGCAGTAAGAAAAGAAGAGAAAAGTACCTGCTGTTGTGTTGGATGTACAGATCCAAGAAGTAAGTGACAGTCTTCTCTGAAAGCGAGTTGTCTGTAACTGGGAGCTCACATCTGGACAGGATGATATAGGGGGGGACTGCAAACAAACGTCATTTGATGAGCATACACACACCTACACACATGCTTGCATACACATGGACACACACACTTTCACCTTAACAAAGTCCAGTGTACATGATATTCTTTTAAAAAAAAAAAAAAAAAAGGAAAGTGTGTGGAAATATGACTTAGTGCTTATGCAATGACCCCGAAATGAAAGTTTATCTGTCTTCATATGGCAAGATGCACTCGGAGCCCTCCTGATACTCAAAAATGTTTGTGTTTGCAAAAATGTCATAAGGCGTGCATGTTGTCATAGTCGAGGCTCATATGGCAAAACACTTTTAAAACACCTTATGTGTTGCTACCTGCTGTAACAAACGATATTGTTGACTAGATAAGCTTCTGCTAATCGGCATTTCTTTAACAGCATACTGTCTGCTGAGACAGAGATCAGTGGTCAGCGGGCCAGTCAGCCAGGACCTGTCTAGACACCCGAGCAATGTGTGCCCTCACCTTTCACCTCCATACCCTGAGACACACTGCGTGCAAGGGGATACCTTTTAATCTACATTATCTTTTAAATGTTCTCCTTTATTCTTTCTGTGTCTCTACCCAGGTGTCTTTTTCTTTCATTGTTCAACTGTTTAACTCTTGATTTCTCCTAAAAGGCAGACTCGATGGCCCCACCAAGTGCCACTGTGAAAAATTTTATTCTTGCAGAACTAAATCTAACCTCCCCCCCATTTTTTATTTTATTTATTTATTTTTTCTTTATTCTACATGTTCAGCAAAGCTCAGTGAAACATTGAGACGTCTGTTTTATTGTCACCTTTTCTTTGGTTTGGTTAAGTTGCTCAGCTGGATTAGTTGCTTTAAACTGTGTGTAGTTGTTAACTATTTACTGAATCTTCTCCAGCCGTGATGGTTTGATACTGGAGGCCCATTCAGCATAGCTGTCAGTCTCCAGTTGGATACGCTCTTCAGAGTAAGCACCAACTAATCCTAGTGCAGCTTCCCCCCAAATCCTGGATTTTAACTTTGGCCACCCTGTGAGGCACAAGTATGCACACACAAACAACAACAAATGTTTGCAGCTGTGCACACAAAAACAATATTTTTGACAGTTCTTGCAACTGGCAATCACTTAGAAATAAGTTCAGAATGCTTTTATGAATGAGCTGCACTCATTGATCAGCGGAGTGGATTTAGAAATACTTCTCCACCAGCATTCCTAGAGACACTGTGGGTGCACTGGGACAGGTTTCTGGGCCAAAAGTGACAAGCTTGTCAGACAGCTACAGCAAAGGATCGAGCTATGCTTTGCATTATCAAAATGAGAATAAAAACGAGTGCTTTAAGTGGCTTGCTTGTCATAAAACGTAATGCTAAACTGTCTGTAAACACAATCCATTTGCTGTTCAAGTTAGATGTCTAAAGAACAACATGTTTACATCACATTTTTATAAAACAGTAAAAAATGATCTAATACACTCACCTATACCAAAATTAAACTTGCATTTGAAATCACATAAAAACAGAGAGTCAAAGAGTGTTTTTACCATTTGGTGTGGCTCTGGCAAACAGAAGTTAATGAAACAAGTGTTGACGTGCAACTTTATTTGTGTTTGATTATTGCAACAGTCAGTGTGCGATGTTCCCCATCGAATGATCACTCATCGGGTTGTTGTTTTTTTTTTCTTGCTTTGTTTGATGCCAAACTACTGAGTAAGAGCAAAGCGACAGATCTTGACTAAAACTAACAAACGCCAAAGTAGAGATCTACTTTCTCTCACACAGACTGTGCACATAGCTGACAGAAAATGTACAAAGACAAGATTTCCGACATGGACCTTGAGGGAACATCTGGTTTTCAAAGACAGTTGTGATTTGTGATGTAGTTTCTTTTCCCATTCAAATATTCGCTCGATACCAATCTGAATATTGTTTTTAGTTTGGACACACTGCGTTGTACATCTGCAGATCCTGAACTCTTGATATCTTTTCAAAATCAACATTTGCTAAGTTCAATAACTGTCCAAACGCCCTTTGGTTTTGGATATCTGGGTGCTGATTTGTGTACACGGCAGTCAAAGTCTCCGTTCCAGCTGCAGAGATATGGGTTTCAGTAAAGATGAGGGGGTGAGAGTTTCAAACAGATAAGGATTTTCAGGCAAGCAAAGCAGTTCTGTGGCCAGAGTCCACCACAAAATCCATGAAATCTTGTCAGTGGTCTGTTCTTGCTGCTCGTTCTGTTTGGGAACAGCTCAGCACTAATGTTGAGGCTGGATTTCCTCACTAAACCAAACCTGATCTCCAGAAACAGACTGGATGAGGATTTTGATTGCTTTGTTTTTAAATTGTTTGGGTTGTTATCATCTGGACTGTGCTACAAAGTTGTGTGTGTCCCTGAAATCACAGCATCCTCACAAACTGTATTTGTTATCATTTTAATAATTGACAGGTAGTGAGATGCACCGAACTTCAACCATTATTTATGCAGGTAATTTCATCGAGACACAGTGTCTCATTCTCAAGAGAGACCTAATGTTGTCTAATATAACAGCTGTACAATAAATAATAAATACATCCTGATGACAAGAAAATGATGATGTTCAGTTTTGTTAAAAGTGGTTCACCTCTGTGATGTAGCCCCCTTCTTGCTTTGTTATTGCCAAAACAAGCCAACAGACAAAATGTACTACTTTTATCTAATTTGTTCATGTTGTCCACAGTTTGTTCCCCACAGGAAGCAGATGTCACTCAAAATCCAACAAGTGTCTCTTGCACTTTAGTCAAGAAATAATACAAAACTGACATCTTGAACTCAAAGTGGAAGTTAATCCAAGTTAATTTCGGCCCAGACAGCGGATGCAATGTGATACTCACCCGTGACCTCTGTGCACCAGCTGTTGACCTCTTACCTCTGTTCTCTTCACAGGAACCCATTTCAGTGAACTGGGATAACTGGTGAATTATTAACACATCATAAACAGTGACTTTATACCAGCAATTGTGAAATGACAGAAACGCGGCCATGCTGGCACTTGCCCTTTGGAACCAACTATTGACACAAATATTATCTGTTCGATGCTGTTTGCTCGTCTGTGATCAAAGTGGTCCCATTTCCTGTCCTTTTGTATGATGTTGAACGTATAGAATAAAATAATCATTTGACCACAGCCCCTGGATTTGCCACTTTATTTACAGTATTGCTCGGCTTTTTGATATTGTAGAGGTCGGCTATCAAATATTAAATAAAGCACACATTTAAAAAAATATATTTTTAAATTTCCTGATAATTTAAAACTAGGAATTACGACTTTTGTGCAACGGAGAGACTGCACAAACACATACTTTGACCTACGACTTTATTTATTTGTTGATTTATTTATGTGGTAATCTCTGGCTTTTGTGGGACATCATTCAAGAAATATGTTCAAAATACGAAAAGTAGAAAGTAAAAGTATTTTTGCTCGTCATTTAAGTTTCATCATGGCATAGATGGTTTCATCTGTTATAAACCAGTGACGTCAAGCTGCTTCCTTTCATTAAGTGAAGAAGACATATTTAGTATCATTTAAAACAACTCAAAAGGAAGTTAATTGTGGTGCTTTGTGTAACACATATGGAAGCTGTGCGGTTCATTTATTTATATCAAACATATTCAACAGGCTCTTTCCAAAATGCTGTAGTTTAGTACAGACAATATTATTTTTCTTTTGCATGGAAGAAATAGAGATGATGACAAAGAATTTATAATAAAAATACTTTTGATGTTTTTATTGTACTTTTTTTCACATTTTAGGCACAGGAAGAATACACCCAAAACAAACAACTTTGCAGAGAGGCAATGCAACCATTCAGCCTGGTCAGGGTGCAGAACAGTGTGTCCTGTCCCACATATCAGCCTCCCAACATGAACGGAGGAGAGGTCGGAGGTGAGGGTGGAGGGCAGGTTCAGGCTGGAAACAGGGACATAGCTACTCCTCTAGTTGGTAGAATCCCCCAGACTCTTCACTTTGGCAATCAGGCCGTTGAAAAAATCCCTGAGGAGAATAATCGCACGTTAGACAGTCATAGAGTCCATGCGATCATCTGCGTAAAGTTCCATGTCGTGCGTGCGTGCGCCTACCCCATGTTGTTGACGGCGTCGCTGTTACGGATCTTCTCGTACGTGTTCGTGGCGCCCTCTTGCAGCTTCCTCCCCGCGTCGGTCAGGTGCTCGGTAAATTTGGAGAAGGTGTCATCCTGAGCCTCTGCACATGAAAGCGACAAACCAAGACGATTTACGCAACATGCAAAGAGGGTTGGGGGGAGGAGGGTGGGAAGACGCAGCGGGGAAGTTTTAAAAGTCCTGACGAACGCAACACCTACCTGTGTATGCGACCAAAGCCAGCAGCAGCACGGCAACCGCGAGGTACAGTCTCATCTTGGTTACTGAGGAAGAGCAGAGACAGATGGTTTTTTTCTTCTCCCACTGTTGCGCACAAGTTGCTCAATGACCAAAAAGGCAGAAGATGAGCATTATTGGTTTTCTTTCTTTTATAGTAGCGCCATCATATGTCAGCACCACAGCGACTGGACAGCTCCCTTTACATCCATTACATGAACCATTAACACGTCCTATCCACTTCATCTACATTCAGATTCCTGTGGTTTGTGGTTACTAAGTTCGACAATAATAAGAAACATTTAGATCACAGTACAACTTTCAGACAGCAAGGCTATTTGAGAATATATTGATGCTCCTGGTTATTAAGTTACATTTCTGCGTCTGTATCCTTTAAAAAACAGTGGCATGACATGTTTTTTTTTTAGAAGTGGTAAAATACAAAACATACCTGTTGTGTTTTTTTTGCTCGTCTCAGAGTAGAAAAATCGAGTGCCTTTGAGCTCCTTTGTGTGTTCCTCTTTATAAGGCTGTTGGGACCGTGACGCACAACACCAGACTTAGATCAACATGTACACGTGGTGACCTTGGCGTGTCACTGCCCCTTTTATTGACCAGCACAATAAAATTCCATTAAAAGATGCTGATCAGGATAAAGACACCAATGCGAGCAATCAAAAAAATAAATAAATAAAAACAACACCTGCTGTACAGTAAATTCCCAAATCCCACTAAGATTTAAAAATGTGTGATTTGCAGCACAGAGACGAGAGAAATCAAAAGTCACCACCTGTGGATGAGCATTCTAACCAGCTAAAGACAGGCAAAGGCCACACTGAAGAGAATTAGTGTGAAATCTGATTATGTTTAGGGATATGCTTCTCTTAGGGTTCAGAGTTTGTCCCCCAGCAACATCATAATTAATCACATGTGATGCAGAAGAACATAGTTCGCCCTCGATAAAATTAATCAACCTAAGCTATTTGGAAGCTCCTTTGGACCTGACGCGTTGGCCAAGAATTGATATAGAGTGGAGCAACTTTACATGTAATGATAATTTCTTATCAAGGTTTTAGTGTTCATTGGTGAGACTGGATTGGATTTGACAGCTCGAACTGTTTTTTTCTTTTCTCCCAATATAAAGCAGATTGTATGTAAAATTACGTGAGCTTTTCTTTTGCTTGTTTGTAATTCTTTGGTTTCCATTGTGCATTCATTTAGTGGGTTTGATATCTCGCAGACCTCATACTTATGTAATAGTGGGACAAGTATCTGGATGCACGACTTCAATAAAAGGGTAATTATCACAATAGAAGTGCTTCATGACGAGGTAAAGTCCTGCACTGTACTGCATGATGGCTGGTGTTATATTAATCCATAATTCAGTCACTATCATTGATGTATGAAGCAATGGTGCTGTGCTGTTATATTAGATGGAACGAATGCTGCTGGGTAGTTGCATTAATAAGCGTAACAGTTCTGTATGTGAAATATGAGAAAAGCTCTTCATAACAACCAAAGTGTTGCATCATTTATAAAAATCTCCCCTTCTTTTAACTAATGCTACATTTTCATATTGTCTTTTAATTAATGTAATGTTTTAAACTTTGCTGATTAAATATTATCCCTTAAACCACAAGACCTACATTTCAAAATGTCGCCTTGTGTGTTCTGTTTTGGAGGCAAAAGTCAGTTTCATTCTGTGCACTTTTCTGAAACTTCCCTTTCTTATTTGGTGTAGTTTTCCATTTGCCACTTTATTTAGAATTTCATCTGATGTCTGACCTTCGGTTTCTCAAAAAGAGAAGTGAGGAGAAAAAAAAAAAACTCTGGTACATCTTCTAGCATGCAACAAAAAAACAAAACAGTGCAGTTGGATGAACTTCAGTAAACCTTCATTACAACTATGACCTGACTAAGCACCAGGAAGTCTGCGTTTGACAATTTAAAGACCTCATCACTGCTGAACTTATCTGTTTTCACACCAAGCAGTCTGCTCCGAAAGGCCAAATGTCCATTCGTTGCTGATGACTTGGCCTATAAGTCGCTATTGTTATGATGAATAGCCTACAATCGAGTTAAATGAGCCTTCACATTCCTCAGCGCTCGCACATTACCTCCGAAAGACTAAATCTCCATCTCTTTTGTAATGAAGTGGCCAGTGAGTTTATGTATGAGCTTGAGCTTGCGTGCATATAAACTCCTCTTGAATAATTGTAGGAGGCATAGGGCGTGAAAGAGCATGTCTTGCGTGCTCCCAATTTGCAATAACAAGCTTACAGAAAGGCTGTTTTGTGTTTGGCCAAGGCCCCTGTGGTGACTGATGTTGTGTGCCAGCTCTGAAGGGGATGGGGAGGATGGAGGAAGAGGAGGAAGGGGGGGTTGTAAAAGGAGGTAAAATCACTGCAGGGGAGACGTTGGAGGGGTTACTAGCAGTCATGAGCTAGCTAGCACCTGCTAAGTTGCTGGGATTTTTTTTCCTAATTTTTTTGCTTTTTTTTTTTCCCCGTTGTTGTTGCTGGGCAGTGCTCTGAGCGCAGACACCCTATAGGAGCAGACGGCGCAGAAGTGCTGAGCTTGCAGGATGCTTGTGGTTTTCCTGTTTTCACCATCCATGACTGGTCCGTTTTACACAACTGATAGTGTACTGTAGGAGTTTCACTTGTCGGTTTCAAAATAAACACTGGTTCCCGAAACAGGTGATTTAATAGCGGATAAACACGGAGTCATACAGTTAGTCATTCTTTCGCTTTACATGCAATGCCCTTTAACACAGATAGAAATGGCAAACATGTTTGTGCATAAACCAAGGAGGTTTTTATGGAGAAACGAAATAGCTCATGCACATCTATCAAATACATACAGATGTACAATAAACTATGTCTTTTTTGCCATATGTTGAACAATAAGTTGTTGTTTTGGGAGCATTTTTTGAAATGTGTGGACAGTAAGAGACATAACAAAGGTCTCCAGTTAGATTCAAATCATTATTAATGTAGGACAAGTCTGGTAACAACAACTTCATTTCTTTTAAACCACTCTGCATCGCATTGTCAGACCATGACATGTCTAACATCTCATTTTATCTTAATTGTGCACACCTCAAGTGATTGTTCAGCAGTTCCCAGCTGCAAACTTACAATCAGCCTCAGATATGTGCTCTGTTCTTGGAGCACAGTATGTGTTTCTTTACCAGTCAAATATAGTTTACTTACTGTTCCAATAAAGAAAACACAGCTGGATCTTTGTGCAGAGTGCATTCAAGTGGAGGGGTCAGAGGAGAGAAGATGAACAGGGGACAAATGGTGTCCTCTACTGGCCTCTGTGCTGAACTTCAAAGAGAAGATCCTGCTGTGTTTGATAAGCTTTTTTTTTTTAGGTTTCTTGATTGGGAGAGTGATCTGAGTATAAGTCAAGTCATGGCCATCTTTTTCTCTTAGAAGGGACCAGATGTGAAGCAATCCGGTAACTTAAAAATGATAATTTTGCTTTTGGTTGTGTGGCTCCAATCAAACAAGTGGTTGAATTAAGTTTCTGTTTTGAGAAAATGTATCTTCAAATAGAAAGTTAACCAGTTCACTCTTTATTTATGGTGTGTGCCTTCATTTAATGGGTAACAGTTTAGAGGCAGACAAGAATAACTGTGTAAAGGGGTCTAATGGCAGGGAAAAAAACAAAGTTTGTATGCCTGTATGTGCTGAGTTCACAACCAACAAACAGTCATTTTGCATAATTTCTAACTGTTGACACGTGAACATACAAATGCATGGCTTTATAATATGATTGAAGTCAAGATTAAGGCAGAAATGGCACAGTGTCACCATAAAGATCATTCAATCTGTGGCACAGAATGTTCCCAAATACCTGCTGGGATCAAGACAAAGGAATCTGGAAGCAGATCTTAACAAGTCTGGACTAGAAAAACATTAGGCTGAGGGATGTGGAGGGTGGATGTGTGTGGAGAATAAACAGAGAAATACAGAGGATTGGGGTGGAGTACAGGCACGAGAAGCAAAAAGAAAAAAAAGGCAAACTTTGCTGTTTTAAACATATCCTTTTACGGTTAGCTAGAGCCTCACAATTGGTGAGAATGGTGGGGGTCCGTAGCTTGAGCCTTTGAGAGGTCGGGCACGTCGGGGAGAGGTCACCTTTCCAATCACAGAGTGGACAAGTAGAGACAGACACCCCCTTCATGCTTTGTGTTTTACACCTATGGGCAATTTACAGTTGTCAAGTAACCCAATAGGTGAGTGGGAGGAAACTGGAGCACCCAGGAGAACCTCGGCTCCGCTGCTTTACGGTTGCAATTACGTAATTACCCCCCCAGTAGCCTTATGCAACCACTGCCAAATGTAGGGACATGTCGAGTGAATGTGCAGCATTGAAACACTGGTGTAATCTAAGTGTTTAAATGCTCAGTATGATTACCACCTGGTGAAAGTCTGGCATTCTCCTGGGGATTATTATGACATTTTTTTAAAGCTTATTTGCCCCATAAAGTGTAATAGTGGATCACCGCCAGCTTCATGAAGTCTCCACCCAGAACCATAACTGAACCTAATAGATCACTCTTTAATTGCCTAATAAAGAAACAAACAGTGGAAAATCTTTTCTAGGTTTTGTTTTTATTCACTCAGCACCGTTCAGCACACTGGCAGCGCACTTACGGAGAGCAGCATGGTGGGCGTACAACATGTGAAACACAAGGGACACTTGTGAAGAACAGACAGGCAGCATCACACTTTACTCACTGATTGTCATTTTTTGTTGTGTAGTCGTTTTTTTTAACATTTCACTTCTTCTCCGTGAAGCACAACAAAGAACAAAAAATGGTTCGGCATCACCTCTAGTAGAAACCAGCAGACGCTTTGCTGTACGTGACCCCGTCTTTTGATCGTCATTCAGTGCGTTTATTGAAATGAGAGACACTCGTGTTTGATGCTGGAATCCCTTAAAACTCAGCAGGTATACATCTGCACCCAAAGTGGAAGACTTGACTCGAGCGTTGTGGGTATAGATTGATAGAACAGTTTATTCAAAGTAGAAAAGCGAAGCATATTACAAATAATTGTCTCGTTTTTGATGGTTGTGTTTAAACTGCGGTGCTTGTGTTCAGTGATCAAGAGAGTCGAAAGGGTGACGACGCAGAAGAAGAAGAAAACCCGTCTTCCCCTGTTCCTCCAGTCAACCCTCCCATCCTGAACATTAGAGCATACAATGTGGAGATTATCAGTAACTCTCAACTCCTTTTTTTTTGTTTTTTCTTTACCAGGGTATACAGAATTTAGTGGTCTATGCATTCTTTCTTCTACTACCACCAACCATCTACAACCCTTAACAAACCCCCCAGAGTCATTCTTTAGGCGGTGGTCTCCTTGACCTTCTCGATGATGTCCTCCATCTGCTTGCGGATGTTGGTGGCGTAGGGGGAGAGTAAGTCTGTCAGCTCATCAATCTTGCCCTCCAGAGATGTGCGCAGCTCCTGGGCAGTGGCCTCCAGCTGGGTCTTGATGCCCTCGGCCTGGACCTCGAGCTGCTGTCCCAGACCCTCGGCCTGGGTCTTCAGCAGGGAGGAGATGTCGCCCAGCTTCTTGGAGGCGCTGTCGCTGGCCTGTGAGACGTAGGGCTCAACGTGACCCTTCATGGTTTCCAGGTTCTGGGAGGTGCGGGACTGCAGCTCGCCCAGGTAAGTGGCGACGGTGCTTAAATGAAAATAAGACATTTCACATTAACAGAAATAAAAGTGAGGAACTCCAATTGCAAGTCTGAATGCTCCCCGTCCCAACTTACTTGCGGATCTCTTCGGTGTCTTTGTTCAGGCGCTTCTTCAGCTTGTGGCTGTAGTTGTTGATGCGGTTGCGGACGTCGTCGGTGTTCTGCTCCATCATGGTCTTGAGCTCACCCATGTACTCAGTGCTGCGCTCCTTGGCGTCCAGCATGTCCTTCTGCAGTTTGTTGGCCAGAAGCTGCAGGTCCTGAGACAGCTGGCCGGCGGAGGTGTCGGCGTAGGGGGCCAGCTTGGTCTGGATGTCATCTCTGTAGGTTGTGAGCTCGGCCATGGTGTCGGTGATCAGAGTGCTGGAGGCAGAGGAGCAAAGACATGAGAGAGGGTGAGAAGCATGCAGGAGAAGGATGTGGAACTGTGGAACTAAGGAAAGGAAAGAAAGAAGACGAACGAACAGTAAATTGACATACTCTAACTCCCTGCTAATCTGGGAGGCCTTGAGGTTATCCACGACTCCATCAGCTTTCTGGCTCAGCTCAGAGACGTACTCCCAGAAACGAGTCACGGTGTCCTCCCAGCGGTCTGGGGTGGCATCAGCCTGGCGCACAACACGGGCGTTGCAGCCTGTGATGGTCAGCACAAAGAAATATGTTAACACTCATCCAGTAAAGCATGATATGGGCAGATCGTAAACCAGCAGTGGACTCACCGGCGACGACGAACAGAGCAAGGATCAGACCTACAGCCTTCATGGTTGTTAGACAGACAGATACACCTGAGAAACACATGGGAAACATACAGAGCATTTTAAATTGACAAAATAATGGAAATCAACTTTTAAAAAATAGAAGATAAAACCTAAACATGCTTTAAGATGAACACAATTTTCATAAAACAAAAAAAAAACGACCTGATGTGTATAAATATAGAAATAACAGAGCACATTTAAAAACAATTTACCAAAATAAGATTTAAAAGTTGCGATTGAAAGAGCTCCTCTGAGCTGCTGTTCACTCACCTGAGAGGTTGAGTTTCCTCCGTGAGTCCCAGGACGGTGGCTGCTGCTCTTTATAGTCCCGGAGGCTGCTGTTGCACGAGAGAGGTGGCGCGCGGGAGGGGGGGAGTGATTGTGCGCGCGTTCACGTGGCGATGATGATTTGTCTGCACAGAATCCTGTTTTTCTCCACGCAACGTGCCACCAACACCGCGTCCGAAGTTCTCACCGGTTTGCACAGTTCGAGGAGATGATTGAGCAATCTGGCTGTCACGAGAAAGAAAAAAAAAAAATAGGGTAAAAGTTTCACGTCCAATGTCATGATACGTGTTTTTTTTCCTCTCATGTTATTTTTCCACATCCACGTGTTTTTGTTTTATCCTTTTGAGCAACTTGAGAAATCCCGTTACAAGATCGCCCTTTTTTTTAACACCTAGTTGTGGATACAGTCTTTTAGAGTAAAAAAAAAAAGAAAAGAAAGAAAGATAAAAACATCGTTGTATTATTTCATCAATTCAGCTTTTAATGGAACAATGAGCAGCTGATGATCTAGTATCAGACATGTGTGTCCTCTGCAGAAATCCCCTTTTTTCTACATGATAACATTGAATTAGGACTCTCTCACCTTGTAGCTGAAAAAA